>NC_141029.1:1855000-1887500 GCF_052040795.2 Danio rerio | reverse complement strand
TTTAGTATGATTAACCATCAGATATATATTTTTAAAATGGTTATGTTCCTTTTTTTAGTGTATGTAAACTTCTGGTATCAACTGTATACTGCATTTCTCTGGGTTTGAGTGATAGACAGCTTTACAGCGCCGAATGCTGTTTACAATCAGAATAAATCAGATTATCACACGTGCACATTAGATAAAAGCCAGCCAATAGGCTCATTAAAGGTCACAGTGTTCACCAGAACATAATGTCACGCTGTCCAGGAGCTTTTAGCTGTTTAATTAAGAAAGAAATGAGCTGGAACTAACATGCATCCACCAGCAGAGCTGTGTCGCGAAAAGAGATAAAGAGAGAGAAACTGTTCCTCTTTTAACAAAATATAAATGCTTGGCTAATAAATCCCAAGCAGACATCTGCCAATAAATAAAAGCGCTCTAATATTGGAAGTGAGAGTGGCTGTTTTATTGTGGTAGTATTTCATCTGTCACATTGTGGTAATGATGATACGCATTATAACCATCTCATAAAACCGCTGTAAATCAGCATTCATGCGTCTGCCAGATAGCTTTTTGACAAGGCCATTTATTCAACAGTTAAAAGTAGTATGCTGCCTACAAGTTAATTGCATTAATGATATCTGTCATTTTCACACTGTTTCCTATTCTAGCAACTCACACTAAAGTGATTTGAAGCGCGTGAATGACCAGCAGGTGCCGCCCTAAACTCTATTTTAAGGCCTTTAACTATCAACCTCGTGTGCTTTGTTGCCAGAGTGACGGTTTTCCCACATAATTATGGCTTTTTATTTATAGAAAACTGCTGGTGGGAAATTTGCCATTGGATTTTTGGCATTCTTCATAACGATCGAAAAAATTCGTAAATACAAAATTAAAGTCATTCGTTACTTAATGAACATTGATCTCGGAATGCACACCTGGCAACCCAAAAACCTCCGGGTGTAGTCTACACATCTGCGCACATCAATACAGCGTGAGTTTAGTGATGCTGTACCATGGGATATGCACAAGCACTTTTAATTTTCAGCCAGGCAGCCCAGTTGTATCTGGATGCAGCCTTTATGATGCAAGCTGAGATTGCATCACTCAGCGATGTAATGTCAGACACAATGCACTCAATGGAGTGAGTGACATCACTGTGACGGTAGGGTCAGGGGTGAAGTTAGGTGAGCACATTAAAAAGCATTGGATGCATCTCAGATTGCACTGCACCAGGTCTGCATTCAGACCCCTCTAAGGCAGCCTGGTGGCTTCCATTGACCTGTCTTTCCAAAACAAAATTGTCACGTTTAAGAACTGATCTCTTCAAAAATCATCTGTCTTCACTGCCTGTTAGATATATGATATCAAGTGGGTCTCAGATTGTACAAAAAGCTCTGCATTAAATTATATTAAATTAAATTATATATGTGATTTTGGAAACAGGAGATAAGCCCCTGGTCTAATGCGCCACCTGGCTTGAGAAACCCGTTCTCAAAGACTTACTATTTGGGTAGCACACATATTCTGAATGAACCATTTAATCTAGATTATCAATTCCAAGATCACAGTGAGAACCGCTAGCCGCTAGAGAGGGGTAGGGGGGTGGGGGGGGAGGGGGTACGGGCCCATACATTTAGGGGGGCCGCAGAGACATTATTAAGGGCACGTTTTCACTTTCAACCGCGATTCACCCCCCACCCCCCGCTTTTCAGAGGGCCCATGGCGGCCAGCGGCACCCCTGCTGACAAGATCACTATAGCAGGATTTTAATGGGATCCAATAGTTCCTAATCATTGGTCGATTCAATATTTTCGACCCATTTTAAAGAGACAGTTCGCCCTAAAATCACAATTTCCCACCATTTGCTCACACTCAAGTGGCTCTAAAAGTTTACACATTTCTTTATACCAAGTTTAAAACCAAAGCTGACAAGACCACTTCAGCAGGATTTTAATAGGATCCAATTCAGATTTTTTTGTGAACTATCCCTTCAAAAGGTTATTTATTTTCTGACCAAATGTTTAGTTTAAGTGCTAACATGCTGGCTGTGTTTATGCTCCGGGTCTACAGTATATGGGAACTAAATAAGGATCCTAAAGGTGAACTTTTGCACTGTTTACTAAACAAATAGTTTTTTGATGGCATTGCTTGCAGGCTTGCTTGTACTAACAATAACAATAAATATATTGATAAAATGTGAGTAATTACTTGAAAAGCAGCATGTTTTGCCCCAGATTGAAGGTGTCCTAATAATTTACTCACCCCCTTGTCAACTAATAAAATAAAGTAACAAGAATTAAACAACATGCAATACAAAAGCTAAAACAGAGACTACTATATAAAACAATACCCTAAAATAAAAACATATGCATTAAACAAAATCCAACATTTATTTTAAAATTGTTATTATTTTATATTTCACTTCTCATCATTTAAAGACTTCTGTATATTTCAGCATGATTCAAGAAATAACTACAGTCTACACTCACCGGCCACTTTATTAGGTACACCTGTCCAACTGCTCGCTAACGTAAATTTCAAATCAGCCAGTCACATGAGAGCAACTCAATGCATTTAGGCATGTAGACATGGTCAAGACGATCTACTGCAGTTTAAACCATCCCTTTATGAGCACAGTGTCTCCATCTTCTGACGGCTACTTCCAGCAGGATTACGTCCCATGTCATTAAGCGTGAATCATCTCAGACTGGTTTCTTGAACATGACAATGAGTTCACTGTACTCAAATGGCCTCCACAGTCACCAGAGCTCAATCCAATAGAGCAGCTTTGGGATGTGGTGGAACAGGGGTTTCACATCATGAATGCGCAGCCAACAAATCTGCAGCAACTGTGTGATGCTATCCTGTCAATACGGACTTAAATTTCTGGGGAATGTTTCCAGTAGCTTGTTGAATCTATGCAACAAAGGATTAAGGCAATTCTGAAGGCAAAAGGAGTTCAACCCGGTACTAGTAAGGTGTACCTAATAAAGTGGCCGGTGAGTTTATGCTGTTTTTATCAAATTACCTCAGACCAGAACAGTTTACAATGAATAAATAAGTGTTCAACAGTTATCATTATGGCAATATTGTGAAACATTACAATTCACATTAAAAGTTAAGATCAGAAGTTAGGCCTACTTTGCACATCATATATTCATCGTGGTAAAATGTAGGGCTCCTTTATATTTTGGAGGAAGTAAAAAAAAGATCAAATATTAGATTTTTTTAAAAACTGGTTTTTATAAAGATGTTTGGAAAATATCTTATTTTAATAGGACCAGGCTAGCATACAAAATATTTTCTTATAAACTTATTTATTCCTTTTCAACAAAATCTTTATTACCTTAATTAAGAACCTTTTGAGTAAGATATCATTTAACATATTAATTAATGGTAAAGGAATACTTCTAAAAACTTTCAAATAACCTTCTTAAATTAACAATTAGTACAGAGATCAGTATAACAACCATGCCTAATCAAAATATGCAGCGAATTAGCCACCAGTCATGGAAAAAATAGAGGGAATTTCTCTCTGTTTTGCCTATTTTGTTTATTTCATCTTGTATTATTTTTGTCAATGTCACTACATTGTTGATATTGTGCTTTATATAGCCGTCTGTTATCTATATTATCGTTTACAGTAATAAAAAATGAATATAAATATAAAAAGCGGGAAAAGTCCTGAAGCGCCTCTAGAGGCGGGAAAGTGACATCACATCTGCTGCATTATTATTATTCTCTCAGTGAGGCGCCGTGCAGAGCGAGGGGGCGCAAAAGCTACAGCATGGAGGTACCTGTTATCAATATTCCCACATTAAAATGAATTTGCTTTATGTGTGTCAGCAGTGTTTACGATAAGGCTTATCTTAGGCCAGTTTATTACGCTGTTTTTGCGTTAAGAATGCTGCGTGGTGCAGTTATGATGTCGAGCTAACGTTAAATGGGATACAGCTGTGGATGCTGGCATCAATATAGCATAAATACACTGTATGCGTGCTGTTAAGGCGAATAGGCTAATGTTTTTTCTTTAAATAAGTCTATTATTGTTTTTCTTTTGAATACTCGTGCTTCAGTTTCATAACGTGTTGATGTTTTGTTCAGCAGCGTAAACCTAATGTTTAGCCTGATTTTGTAAGTTAAACACGTGTTAATAATACAACAACATATTGAATATTTCACTGTATTTAATCTTTTTTAACAAGTGAAATACGGAGGAAACAAGGAAAATACATCTAACGTTAATAAAATGGCGCGTGTACACTTTGGTGTGGAATATTCTAGACGCTTCGAGCCGTTGGATTGTTTATTATCGGTCTCTTCCTGAATTTTTACGGTAATCCTTAATTTTATCTGAAACTACTTCCAACTCCACGTCCTCTGTTTGTTCAGAAGTAATTCGACAGAAAGCAACCGGCTGAAATGCGAATCATACTATGGCGTAGGCACGGCTAATGAATCTTATTACGCTTATCCTTATTAATATTCATAACTTTGGCCTTTTTTAGTAGCCTAACTGGTCAGTTGACCAGCGCCCACCTTTCAACGTCAGTCTTTCAACCAATTGGGAAGGATTGATTTGAAAGCGTCACTCACCTCATGAATATTAATATACATCCTCGCCTAATTTGGTAAAAGGGTGACCGGATGTCATTCATTCTCTTCCCCTGGAGCTCTCAGCGTTCAGAAAACACCCACACAGAGAATCCAGCTGTGGTTAATATTGTGCAATCAATAGTCATGTGTTATTATCAGATTTAAACAGTTATCTTAATTGCTTCAGCATTATGCAACACATGGAGCATGCCCTGCAGGGATCATTTTATCAGTCCGGTGATGCATATTTATGAAAAGTCAAAGGTGTAATTTTTTTTTCTCTTTCATGAACAGAGTCGCGACAGTAAGGAGCCGGAGCAGCTCAGAAAGCTGTTCATTGGTGGACTCAGTTTTGAGACTACGGAGGACAGTTTACGAGCTCACTTTGAGCAATGGGGCAAACTCACAGACTGCGTGGTGAGAAACCTTCACATCTTATTCTCCAAAGTTCTGCTTTAATTACCAAGTGCATTCAGCTTGCATTGTGTAGGAACATTCCTTTAAAAGCCACTCCTGTTTTCCAACACCAAAAAGGTACATAAATGCATATAATATAGACTTAAAGCCTGCCTGGTCAAAGGAGAGCTACTTTTTCTGAAAAAGTGCACATTTTGTATTTAATTATGAGGCTTAAAGTTCCCATGAAATCAAAATAGAGTTTTTAAAATGTTAGTTTTAAAGATATCTTTAAACTAGTCTGTTCCAAAACAGTGACACGATTCACTTTTACAAGATATACACCTTATATAAATTGTATAAATGTAAATGCATCAGCAATTTTATTGACGTCACCTCCTACTTTAGTTTCTCATCAAATCTTCTGACCAATCAAATGCTCTCTAGTGTCTTGCATGCCCTGCCCGCTTCTTCTCATTGGCTTTTCATTTGATGTGGTTGAGCTCAATCACTCTCACTGGCAGAGCTGTGATAAAAACCAAACACTATTGGCTGTTTTTTTTAAAGGGGAGGGGCTACTGTATGCCCCACCCTCTCTTTATGTTTCAGTTGAGTTTAAGTCAAACATCATATTAACAAATACACATTTCAAAGTACCTCACAGGACATGTAAACACTTTATTTAGTGATATTTTATGCACTCATTCGTAAGTCACTTTGGATAAAAGCATCTGCTAAATGACTAAATGTAAATATTTAAGTACTGTCACATTTAGTGCACTAAAGTCCACGAAAAGTCCCACAGTGCATTGTGAAATTTTTTTACGGAAGTTATGAAGTGTGAATCACATGAACCAACTCACTCACATGAGAGACGTTTTATAAAATAAACTGTTATTTATTTATATTTAATCATTAACTGAACAAGTAGAGAACTATCTATCAAACATATTGATCATATGATTATATTTGAACAGTGGTTGAAATAATCCCCAGGATGCCTGATCAAAGGCTATTATTTATTATTTAAAACTAAATGTTTAACAGTTATATACACTCACCGGCCAATTTATTAGGCACAGACGGGTTGGTCTCAGTATTTCAGAAATTGCTGATCTACTTGGATTTTCACGCACAAAGAGAAAATATACAGTGAGCGGCAGTTCTGTGGGTGCAAATGCCTTGTTGATTCCAGAGGTCAGAGGAGAATGGCCAGACTGGTTCCAGCTGATAGAAAGGCAACAGTAACTCAAATAAGCACTCGTTACAACTGAGGTCTGCAGAAGAGCATCTCTGAACACACAACACGTCCAACCTTGAGGCGGATGGGCTACAGCAGCAGAAGACCACACCGGGTGCCGCTCCTGTCAGCTAAGAACAGGAAACTGAGGCTACAATTCACACAGACTCACCAAAACTGGACAATAAAAGATTGGAGAAACGTTGCTGCTCTGATGAGTCTCCATTTCTGCTGACACATTTGGGTTGGGTCAGAATTTGGCAACAACAACAAGAAAGCATGGATCCATCCTGCCTTGTATCAGCAGTTCAGGCTAGCATTGGTGGTGTAAAGGTGTGGGGGAGATTTTCTTGGCACACTTCGGGTCCATTAGTACCAATTGAGCATCGTGTCAACGCCACAGCCTACCTGAGTATTGTTCCTGACCATGTCCATCTCTTTGTGAACACACTACCCATCTTCTGATGACTACTTCCAGCAGGAAACACCCTATGTCATAGGGAGTTCACTGTACACAAATGGCCTCCACAGTCACCAGAGCTCAACCCAATAGAGCACCTTTGGGATGTGGTGGAGCGGGAGATTGGCATCATGGATGTGCAGCCCACAAATCTGCAGCAAGTGCGTGATGCTGTCATGCCAATATGGAGCAAAATCTCTGAGGAATATTTCCAGCACCTTGTTTAATCTCTGCCATGAGGGATTAAGGCAGTTTTGAAGGCAAAAATTATAAAACCAGGTACTAGTAAGGTGTACCTAATAAAGTGGCCAGTAAGTGTATGTATATAAATATAACTTATAACTGTGCACTTATATATGAAGTGCAAGTTCAAATGCATAAGATATAAAGATTTTATTATCACTTAAAAACTATGATCTTATTTTACATTCCTAATCCCAATACATAAACCCACTACTACCTTTACTAATCATTAACAAGCTGCTTTTTAGTAGTTTATTGAGCTAAAAGGCTTGAATAATGGTTTAATAGTGTGAATTGTACATTAAAATAAAGTGTGACCAATACTTTGCAATTAGCAAGAGCATGTCTGTCAGCCAATCAGAATCAAGAATCAGTCCTGAGATACAGGAGTTGTTAATAAGTGTGTAGATAATGAGAAGAGTAATAAACACACTTTTGCTGATTATGTTATCATTGTTTTATCCTTCATCAGGTCATGAGAGATCCTGCCAACAAGCGTTCTCGAGGTTTTGGCTTTGTGACGTACTCCAGTGTCTCAGAGGTGGACGCTGCCATGACAGCTCGGCCACACAAAGTGGACGGTCGCGTGGTTGAGCCCAAACGGGCCGTTTCCAGAGAGGTGACCATTTATTTTAATCACACAGCTCCACACTAATGCAGTGTCATCAGTAAGATTTTAAAATTAGGTTTTATTAGTTAGTGTCAGTTAATGTAGACTCAACAATAATATAAACGCAACACTAGGTTTTTTCATTTTTCATGAGCTGAAATGTGTAAAGTATGTAAAGCTTTAATAATTAGTTTACATGCAAAGGTGCATAGTACGAACAGCAGGGCTCGAAATTAACCTTTTTGCTTGGTAGCATCGGTGCTCCTAACTTTAAAAATGTAGGCACACCAGCCAAAATTTAGTTACACCCACAAATTATAAGCACCGTTACTACAAGTTTTATACAAACATATTTATTGCATTTTAAATCAACAGTAATCAAACTAACAAGCAAATATATATATGCAAGCGTGAGGAAAATATGTCTCGACGAAATCCCGATATCACAAGAAAATAGATTTTTATAGCATAACTGAGTGACCAAAAGAGACACGGAGCGCTCATCGGCCCTAAACACACTGCTTGACATGAATGAATCTGTTAACAGTATAACTGTGCTGTTCTCACGGGTGCTGTCTAATCTTGCACTGATGCTTTTGACATATGCTGTACCTTATTATATGCATACGTCATGCTAATAGCAATACCGGTCTTTTTATGAGTAGCGATATTAGTTGACTCAGTGTAAGCCTGTTTGCGATGGTGTACATGGTGTTCAGTTTGACATATAGCTGCCACTTGCACGGCGAACAGCATTTGGCGATTATATGAAGGATTAAACTGAAGCTCTCGTGCTAGATGTGGAAAACAGTTACCCGAAAACTCCATCCCACAGACTATTCATAGCGGACTTGAAGCTAACGGAAGTCTTTTATCCACTCTTCGAAAAGTGTAGATAATGGATTAACATTCAGCACATGATCACTAGTAAGATCTTTCAGTGTTATCTTCATTCTCATCTTCAGCGCTTTACAGTTTTTCACGGTAGTAGCTCTCTCTGTCATCCCAGAAGGCGCTGACTGAGTGATTGACAGCTGATATTTCAGTGCTAGAGCAGTGGTGGGCCAATAAGAAGAGCGCTAAGGCGGGGCAAGCATTACTGACTTGGCTTTGTTTACTGCAGCAAGTTGGCATGGCAACTGTTTCAAACCATTCCTGAGCGCTGCGTTTCACGTTTTAAGTGCAGAGATGCATTCTGCGTGAATGTCTCCCAAATCCGCGCATGTGGTGGACATTTTGCAGTAAAAACTGCCTGGTCGCACACAACAATTTTATGCACTCGCACAAATGCTCCCAAATATATTTTGAGGTCGCATAGATACAATTTCGGGCGCATATGCGGCCAAAATGGTCACATTTCTAGCCCTGCAACAGGCTTCCATACACTCAGTTCACTCTGAAATAAAGATCTCTGCATAATGAAGATGTAATTGAACATTCATTATCCAGGACTCTAATAAACCCGGAGCTCATCTGACAGTGAAGAAGATCTTTGTCGGCGGGATTAAGGAGGACACAGAGGAGTATCACATCAGGGAGTACTTTGAGTGCTACGGCAAGATTGAGACCATCGATATCATGGAGGAGCGCTCGACTGGGAAGAAGAGAGGATTCTGCTTCGTCACCTTCGACGATCACGACACCGTCGACAAAATTGTTGGTAAGCTTGAATGGAAAGGATCACTTTCAATGGCTAGTCAGACAAAGCAGAATACATATTTTATCTGTAAATTACAAGACTAAGTAAAAATAAACAACATTTTATGATGTTTTTATTTATTATTATTTTTAATTATTAGTGTGCATGCAGTAGGTCTGCATGATACTGAGAAAATATGCAAAATTCGACGTTGTCATTGAATACTGCGAACAATATTTCTTACAGTTTAACATTTTCCTACAGAGATACTGTTTTATTTGTGAATTGTGTTTCATTTATGTAATGATCATACTAAAATCAACAGATATTACATATTTTTCGTATCTAATTCAAGCAAAACAAAACTATTACGAGGCGCTAGCATTCACAACTGTTTCAGAGGCGAGGCGTAAGGCTAGTCTTAAATCAATTTACATTCATTCATTTTCATTCAGTTCTTATTTATCAGGGGTTGCTACAGCGTAATGAACCGCCAATTATTCCAGCATGTTTTACTTAGTGGATGCCCTTCAAACTGCAACCCAGTACTGGGAAACACCCATACACTCACATTCACTATAGCCAATTTAGTTCATCATTTCCTCTGTAGCGCATGTGTTTGGACTGTGGGGGAAACTGGAGCACCCGGAGGAAACCCACACCAACACGGGGAGAACATGCAAACTCCACACAGAAACACCAAGTGGCCCAGCCGGGACTTGAACCAGCAACCTTCTTGCTGTGAGGCCACAGTACTAACCAATGAGCCACCATGCCGCCCCCCTTGTACATCAATAATTCGATTTCTATTTTGATTGTGAAGAGATGCGTAAAAAATCCATCTGAAAAAATGCTGTTTTTTTATTGTAGGAACAAAGCCTTTCAAATCCTTTAAGACCCTCAAAAATGCATGAAAATACTGACATTTAAGTAATAAAAAATAAGAAATAGCAAGTTAGATTTATTCCCAATTTCTGTGTTTCATCATCTTGATGTAGAACTGTTCATGGTCATGTTGTGTCGACTACCTAATACTATGTAAGACATACCGGTTCTAACAGGTCTGATACAGTAGCTGAGCACGCACATTTTACTTCTGCCTTTTAAGTGATTTTTTAATTTTTTTCCTTTTTAATCAGCACAAAAATATCACACAATCAACTCTCATAACTGTGAAGTCAGGAAAGCTCTTCCCAAGCAGGAGATGCAGTCCTCTTCCAATCAGAGGTGTAAGTAGAGCTATTCACATCGTCTCCAATAGACCCTTCATAATTTGTTTAATTATGTCACTGTGTATTCAGTTAAATTCAAATTATCTTTATTTTTTATTGCACTTTTACAGTGTAGATTGTGTCAAAGCAGCTAAACACAGACGTTCTAGTAGGTTGAAACTGTGTCAGTCCAGTTTTCAGAGTTTCAATATCAGTGTGGTTCAATTTTCACTGCTGAATGTCCAAACACTGAAGATCAAATCCATCAATACGCAACTCTACAAGTCCCAAACCAAGCAAGCCAGTGGCGACATGTTCTATATATGTGTTTATAGGTATTAAAGGCGCAATATATTTGAGTATTTCCATTAAAATCACTAGTAAAGGGTTTTATATTTTGCTGACTTATGTACTTATATTATCCCAAATGTTTTGGTGAATGTTCAAATGCAGAGAAATAAGCAGTTTTAACTAGTGAAGCAATGTGTGTGTGTGTGTGTGTGTGTGTGTGTGTTTATTTAATCCTAGGTTTGGAAACAGTAGCAATTTAGGCCACGTTTACACTAAAAGGTTTTAGTTTTAAAAGGTTTAAGTTTTTTTATGGATACACCTTCCTTCCACACTTCGCCAGAGTTTTCCAGCCCTGAATATGGAGCGTTTTGGAAACAGTTAAGAAGCCATTTTGGTTTTAAAAAGCTGATGTTCCATGTCAGTGTGGATGGGGAAAACAGAGACAGCTGTTTGACATCATTTATGGCCCAGTTTGGAATCGGAAAGAGTCAACACTGGCAAAAAAATAAGATTCAGTATATTTTGGATACTCAAAGTTGACAGAATTGGATGATAGAGCAAAAAAAAAATCTTAGTAGACACACCACAACTCCAAATATAGCAGTGTTTATTTTGTATGATGAAGACCACAACTCCCATGAGTCCACACTCATTTGTTTGTTGTGAATGCACACCCTCTAATGGAGAAAATCACATGCTGTGCCTTTAAGAGATATCCTGCTGTCCAGTTTGGGATGGTCATATATGTGTGTGTTTCTGTTGTCAGACCGTGGTGGAGGTGGTGGTAATTTTACGGGCAGAGGAGGAAACTTTGGCAGAGGTGAGATGATCCTGTGTGTGGATTGCAGCTCATATAAATTGCTGCTCAGGTGTAAATAACGCTATGGTGAAAATTTATTTCTAATAGGTGGTTATGGAGGAGGACGAGGAGGAGGAGATGGATACAACGGCTTTGGTAAGAACAGGATTGTTATATTAACATATAATTATACTCTCTTAAAGGGACAGATCACCAATAACTGAGTATGTTTACATTGACATTAATAATCTGATTAAGACAATACTCTGATTAAGAGTCTACCATGTAAACAGCAATTTCTGATGACCTTAATCTGACTAAAGTCATAATTGAACTACACAGAAATCGAATTAAGACAGTGGAGTAAATGGAGTATTCCTATTATTATTGAAGTGCAGTGCAGACTTGTAAACACTTTAATCAAACTATTACCGTTTTGTAGGACTTTTTGCTACATTTACTGCACTTCAATAATGTCACTAAAATAAATGTACTGCACATGTCTGAATTTAATTTCTATTTAGTTTAATTATGTCTTTAATCAGATTAAGGTTATCAAAAATCACTGTTTACATTGTCTTAATCAGAGTATTGTCTTAATTGTATTAAAATTGGAGTATTGGTGTCCGTGTAAACACACCCAGCGATATTTTCTGAAGGTCAGACTGATGTGTCTGTGGTTGTAGGCGGCAACTATGGTGGTGGTCCTGGTGGATATGGAGGCGGCCGCGGAGGATACGGTGGAGGTCCAGGATATGGCAACCAGGGAGGTGGAGGAGGCTTCGGTGGATTTGACAATTACAATGATAGAGGAAATTTTGGAGGTGTGTTATGTTTTAAAGGGCACCTATGATGCAAAATGAACTTTTAGAAACCTGTTTGGACAGAAATAAATGGAGAAATAGTGTATACGCCGCCATATTAGAATGGTATAAACTCATCAAGTCCTTTTTTTTTTTTAATAAATAATCTAACGTTAATTTAAAATCCTAATCCCAGCGATTTTTGTATAAATGGAGGGATTAATAAATTAATCAATTGAAAAGTGATAAATTATTAAAATAAAAATAGAGAACAAAATGCATGAAATATTCTACATTAGAGATTTCTTACCTTTTTTACTTCGGGTCGCTTCTCACCTCTTTCTCTGTTCAATTTTGCAAGGCCCACTTACAGCTTCCATTTCCTCTTAGGAGTTGTTTGTTTCCAATGCGCTACTTTTCTTTTGTTTTTAAATGCAAACGCGCACTTACACTCACATATTGCATCTTTTGAAGCAGTTTTTGCGAGTGCTGCATTTTTTAGACGCCGTGTTAAGTAAAAAAAAAACTTAAACTTTCACAAGCAGCACAGCTCATCACTGTCAGTTTCACAGCAGTGGACCAATCAGAAGAGCTCAGAGGCGAGACAAGCATTGCCAGTTTCTGTTCACAGGAGCTCTGTGTCCAGCCAGGTTTATGCTTTATTCTAAACTGTTCTGAACCATTGAGTCTTTTTAGAAACAAAGAGGCTCAAAACTGCTCAATTTTAACCTTTTTAATTTGTATTTTTATATAATAAGTGAATAAGTAAAGAGAATCTGGTTGAGAATCCCTTATCTACCTTAGGGCTAAAATACATTAGTTCTTTACCTGAATTTGTACCTTCACTGCAGGTAACTTTGGTGGTGGTGGAGGCAGCAGCGGTGGAGGGGGAGGAGGAAATTACAATGACTTTGGGAATTACGGAGGACAGCAATCCAACTTTGGCCCCATGAAGGGAAATAACTTCGGTGGGAGAAACTCTGGACCTTACGGAGGTACGTAAATGAATTCGGCATTCAGCATTTCACATCAGAGCTCACTGCACTCAATTATTATTTTTTTTATTAATTTTAATTTTAGCAATTACGATTCTGCTTATTGAATTCAATTTTTTTCACAAAAATTGCAGAAATAGGAAAAAAATGTCCACAAATTCTGTCTGTCATAAGTTCTGTTTCCTAACGTTTAAATCAAACAAAATCAGCATATTTTTTAGGTTGCCCGAGCTCATGTGCTCGCGAAAGGAACGAGATCACGACACCAACCTCATTTATGCCAGTGTTACACATTATCATCATCTAAATAATGATCGTCCGATTGCGCTGCTCTTCTGAAGTAATTCACAATTGGTCTTGATGGCGACTCTCCTCCAGAAATGACAGAGACTCTTTGTTTACAAGTTTGTGGGCATTTCAGTGGTTGCTGTCATGTGATGTGTATTTAGAGAGACAGACTGTACCTTGACTGTTACACTTTTTCCCATTCAAAACTATACGAGTGACACGTTTGTGTATTCTACAGTCTTTGATCTAAATGCGCGCATCATTTAGAATGCCTGTTCTTTGAAATTTAGAACAGGTTCTAAAATGGAACAGGTTCTCGATACTCTACCCTAACACTCAATCCTGATCATTGTCATTGCTCTGATAGGTGGAGGATACGGCTCTGGTGGCGGAGGCGGAGGCGGAGGTTACGGCTCCAGGAGATATTAGCAGATTAATTGGAGTGGTAAGTTCAGCGCCACCACTGGAAAGCAAAACACAGCCTCGGCAGACGCATAACACAGGATGACTTGTGATGTTTCACCCTGTGTCTGTTCAACAGGCCTCAGACCCCCAGTTAGAGGGTTGAGAGGAAAGAAAAGCTAACTGAGAAACAGTGGTGTTTACTGTGGTGTTTACCGTTAGCCATCAGAGAGTGTAGTCAGACACTCCAGAAACTAGCCAATGGACATTCGCTTTTCTTTGTGCTCTTCTTCTTCCCTTGTGACTTTTGTTGAGCGTAAAACCAATATTATGTTATCAAACTAACTGTAGACAGAGTTGTGAGTTGTTGTGATGTTGTGGCCCTGAGTATATCGTTTGGTTTTATATTTTTGAGTTGACTCGAAGACAGTGATGTGATTTTATTTTTTGTCACGTGTGTTTTTTTATACATCTATAGATTAGCGCACATTACATGTGTTGTTTATGGCACAGAGTAGACTTGATCAGACCTGAGGGCATGTTAATCCTGTAAAGATATAGACGTCTAGATTGTTTAACTATTTTGACTATTGAAAAAAAGAAAGCAGTTGAAATAAAGTTGTGTAGTAAATTGCCTAACCAAGTATAGTGCGTCATTGAGTCTGAAAGTGCAGCGTCCTGTGCGCGTGTTGTGGAGGTTTTGGGTTTCGACTGGACCAGGCAGTGTGTGTGTGTGTCCAGAAAGCTAGCATCTGATTTGCTGAGAGGAAGACTAGCAGAAAGCCATGCTAGTAAGAGACCCAGAAGTGAGTATGAGGGGTTTGGAGCAGGTAAGAGTAACACTTCTGCTTCATTTACAGATGGGAAAAGCAGCGTCGGACCTACAGTAAGTTACTCATCACACCTTTTTGTTTGTAATGTGACTCTGTATGGGTGAGATTAAGTAAAGTACAAGTAAATGTGGATTTGTTCAGCATGTCCTCCTGCAGACCCATATATATGGCAGTATATGAACACATACACATTATAATAATAGCTAATATGTTTGAACATTTCATGGTGTCCTAGCTACATTCGATATGACGAAATTGCAGTGACAAACAATTTGTCTGTCACACCAAACACGACGTGACTAAATAGATATATTTAAATACTACCCACTGCACTCCCAACTAACTAGTAAGGGTTATTATGTAGTTAAAGGGCACCTATTATGTAAAGATCACCTTTATGAGGGGTTTAAACACAGTTGTGTGTCAGCAATGTGTGAATATAGCCAGCTTCTAATGGTCAGAATGTATTAATTTTATTAGTTGTAATCACACTTGATAAAATCAGTCTGCAGAAACACTTCGATTCACGTTCTCCTTTTGTATGATGTCATCAGAGGGGGAAAGCCCCGCCTACTAGGGACTATCTCCTCCCCATTAGCATAGGACGATAGTCTTGTTTTGAATCTGCCACTATGCTGACACACTGGCATTTATAGCTCCGCCCTCTTTCTAAAAAGAACACAATCTCATTTGCATTTAAAGCGACAGTCACCAAAACGCCACAATTAGAATCAAACCCTAAAAGGGTCAGTTTCAGAGAGTTAGAGAACATTATTTGTGTGGTATTCGGAGCTGAAACACACACTCTAGGAACATCAGAGACTTATTTAACATCTGCGATTTAAGTCTGCGAGTTTACAGTATACAACATACTTTGTAGAAATTCTGTGAATTAAACTGCACAACCCAAAAGAAATAATGATAATCGAGCTTGATTAGCTGGTTCAGGTGTGTTAAATTGGGGTTGGAACCAAAATATGCAAGACATCGGCCCTCCAGGACTGAGTTTGGACACCCCTGCTTTAATCTGTCTCTCAGTTCGAGTGGAATGTGACCCAGACTTGATTTGTGAGATTTATGCAACACTCTGCAAGTGAAAACTTGTTTGAGTTTCCGCTCGCGTGCATGCAGGAAAAGTGCGGTTTCATCCTGTCAGATAATTAACATGAACTCCTCTGAACCGTCAGGTCTGAAATGAACTCTCGTGAGCTACCGTGAACATTTTGTACTTGTTGATGGTGAACGTTAATGGGTCAAAAACAAAGAGAATGTTAAAAGTTAACAATGTTACTTTTTAATTAGTAAAAACTATCAAAAAGCACATAAAATAATGCATATAATACAACAAATAATATAATTTAACACACAATACAATTTTAATTACTTGTTATATTACTTTTATTATTATTATTATATTTATATGTTATTTTTTTGCTAATCAAAATGTAACAATTTGTACATTTTTGATCATGAAGTGATCGAATTTAATTGGCGAAATTGCATACAATGTCTTTCACGTTAAAATAAATTAATAATTGAGTGACATATTCAAAGATTTAAGCATCACAGTGGAGGAAATGATCCAAAAATACTCATTAACTCTCACTGGAAATCTTTATACTGTACTTGCTCACTATCTAGGTTTCACTAACTGTAAATAAATAAATAAATAAATAAATCATAATAATTATAATAAAATGAAGATTAAGAAGACACAATTATTATCCTCCCTGCTGTGAAATTTTAATTCTGTTTCAATTATTTTCTAAGTGCTGTTTAACAGAGAACAATATTTTTTGGCTGAGTAATAAATAGTACGGCTGGAATAATATTTATTTGTTTGAACTTTAAGCGTCTTAAAAAAACTATAAATATATTCGGAAAAAAAAGTATGTCAGATAATTAACATGAACTCCTCTGAACCTTCAGGTGAAATGAACTCCCGTGAACCACCGTGAACATTTTGTACTTGTTGATGGGGAACTATATGGGTCAAAAATGAAGAGAATGTTAAAGGTAGTCAATGTTACTTATTGATGTAAAAAAAAATCTTATAAGTTAAATTGATCTTAAAATTCCATTTTAAGTTGAATAAAATAATAATTTAGTCACTTATTCAAAGGTTTAAGCATAGTTGGCATTTCTGTGTGGAGTTTGCATGTTCTCCCCGTGTTCGCATTGGTTTCCTCCGGGTGCTCCAAAGACATACAGATTAATTGGATATGCTAAAATGTGTTTCCCAGTGATGGGTTGCAGCCGGAAGGGCATCCGCTGTGTAAAACATATGCTGGGTGGTTAAGTTGGTGGTTCATTCCGCTGTGGTGACCCCAGATTAATAAAGGGACTAAGCCGAAAAGAAATTGAATTATGGGCAATTATGATTAAATGAGGATTAAGAAGACACAATCATTAGCCCTCTTGTGAAATTGTAATTATGCAGTTATTTCCTTATAGCTGTTTAACAAAGAAAGGACATTTTTTAATTCTTATTTTATTGGTATGTAATAATACTCTATGTAAAGGCAGTTCACAAAAAGGCAGTAAAAATGTTTTTCTTTTTTTTTTGGAAAACACCTAGGGCGATGCGGTGGCACAGTAGGTAGTGCTGTCGAAAACCTTTACGTCAGTGATTTTCAGCTTCATTAGTCCAGTCTTCAGTCACGATCCTTCAGAAATCACTCTAATATTAATTATTATTATTAATGGTAATAATATTAAAAGCAACAAGGAGTAATAATTTCATTTGAAACTACATACAGTATAAGTAATAAATAAATATTAAATAAATAAGTATTAAACAATTTAACATTTTTATATATATATTTAATAAATGCTGCCTTGATGAACAGAATAATTCGGTCCCACTTTATATTGTGTCCTTAACTACTATGTACTTACATCAAAAAAATAAATACAATGTACTTAATGTGTTTATAATGTATTTGAGAACACTTGCAGTGCTTTTGAGTTGGGGTAGAGGTTGGGTTATGGACAGGTTTGGTGGTGTGTGTAGGTTTAAGGGTGGGTTAAGGTGTAGGGAATGGTCAACAGTGTATTTACAAATGTAATTATAAAAGTTAATTACAGATGTAATTACATACAGGTATTTAATCAAGCATAAGTACACAATAAATACATGCATTTACACAATAAGTACATTGTAACAAACTATTAATTCCTATGTAAGTACATATTAGTTAAGGCCACTTAATATAAAGTGGGACCAATAATTTTAATTAAATGATTTATTAAAATTCATAATAAGAATAAATAAATAAACTGACCCCAAACTTTTGACCGGTATAGTGTAGATCAGTGGGTTAGTTTAATAAAATAATTGAATGTGCGTGTTGAATATAATAGACGTTTGGTGATAGGCGGTGCTTTTGTTAAATCCTCTTAATTGTCGGTCGCAGATCTTTTTAAATGCATTAAAGGGCAGCGCATATATTAGCCTTACCCTGCAGTTTGTTCACCCTCCGCCTGTGTTTTACCCATATATCATAGCTGTTTCTGAATCCGTACACTCTTTAGTGTCATCTGTAATTACATTTTTTTTCTGGGAGGATGTTTTGTCATTCTTAATAAATCCACATATATGTATAGTACAGTCAAGCCTGAAATTATTAACACCGCAGTCAAATTCTGACTTAAAGTTACTTCTGTTCTAACATTGACTTATTTTTGCACCAGAAATGACACTAACTTCTCCCAAAAGAAGTACAAGAGGCATCATTGTGCAAAACATATAGGTATTCCTCAGCTTTTATTTACATTTGCACAGTGCTAGTTTGCCAGGGGAATAAATAATTTCCTGCTCGACTGAATATTTATCTAGCAAAGTCTTCAAACATCACTGGTTATGTCGTCACAAACACTGCAATGCCCTTGATTTTGTTCAATAAAAGCAAGTGAAAGCCGCTGAGAATGTTTACAGTGCTGTGTTTGTGTGCGAGCGTCGGCTCTTTTCTTCTCTTATCTTTCTCCAAAAACCTGCCACGAGGACTTTGTTTCCTTGACCTAAGTCAGGGTCAGAGCCACGGCTAAATGTTGGACTGTAGATAAGTCACACGCACCGGCTCACACTGCCAAAAACTGATGCAATCGCTCATTTAAAGGGACAGTTCACGCAAAAATGAAAATTCTGTCATCATCTACTACACTTGTTCCAAACCTGTTTGAGTTCCTTACTTGTGTTGAACACAAATCAAGATATACTGAAGCATGCTGGAAAACAACAGGCACTTCAGTAGTATTTTTAGTTTCTACTATGGATGTCTGCTAATGTAATATAAATGTACTTTGCGCCTGATGCAATTCAGTTACATATACATGTAGTTGATCGATGGTTTATTATTGTTGTTTATTATTTTTGTTTGTGTAATTGATGTTAAGTCTCGGTATTATTTGTGTTAAGTGATACCATGTCAGAATGAATTGCCTCAAGGGGATTAAATTAAACTATAAGTACTTACACTCACCGGCCACTTTATTAGGTACACCTTATAGTACCGGGTTGGACCCCTTTTGCATTTAGAACTGGCTTCATCCTTCATCGCAGAGATTCATCAAGCTACTGGAAATATTCCTCAGAGATTTTGCTCTATATTGACATGATAGCATCACACAGTTGGTGCAGATTTGTTGGCTGCACATCCATGATGCCAATCTCCAGCTCCACCACATCCCAAAGCTGCTCTATTGGATTGAGCTCTGGTGACTGTGGAGGCCATTTGAGTACAGTGAACTCATCGTCATGTTCAAGAAACCAGTCTGAGATGATTGAGCTTTATGACATGCTGCGTTATCCTGCTGGAAGTAGCCATCAGAAGATGGAGACACTGTGCTCATAAAGGGATGGACATGGTCAGCAGCAATACTCAGGTAGGCTGTGGTGTTGATGCTCAATTGGTACTAATGGACCCAAAGTGTGCTGAGAAAATCTCCCCCACACCATTACACCACCACCACCAGCCTGAACTGCTGATACAAGGCAGGATGGATCCATGCTTTCATGTTGTTGATGCCAAATTCTGACCCGAGCATCCGAATGTGTCAGCAGAAATGGAGACTCATCAGAGCAGCAACGTTTCTCCAATCTTCTATTGTCCAGTTTTGGTGAGTCTGTGTGAATTGTAGCCTCAGTTTCCTGTTCTTAGCTGACAGGAGCGGCACCCGGTGTGCTCTTCTGCTGCTGTAGCCCATCCGCCTCAAGGTTGGCCGTGTTGTGTGTTCAGAGATGCTCTTCTGCAGAGCTCGGTTGTAACGAGTGCTTATTTGAGTTACTGTTGCCTTTCTATCAGCTGAACCAGTCTGGCCATTCTCCTCTGGCCTCATCAACAAGGCATTTGCACCAACAGAACTGCCGCTCACTGGATATTTCCTCTTTGTCGGACCATTCTCTGTAAACCCTATAGATGGTTGTGCGTGAAAATCCCAGTAGATCAGCAGTTTCTGAAATACTCAGAGCAGCCCGTCTGGCAGCAACAACCATGCCACAGTCAAAGTCACTTAATTCCCCTTTCTTCTCCATTCTGATGCTCAGTTTGAACTGCAGCAGATCATCTTGACCATGTCTAAATGCCTAAATGCATTGAGTTGCTGCCATGTGATTGGCTGATTAGAAACTTGCGTTAAAAAGCAGTTGGGCAGGTGTACCTAATAAAGTGGCCGGTGAGTGTATGTTTGCATATATCAGATTTCTACATGGAAAAAGAAGAAAGATACTCAAACAGGTTTGTAATCATGGGTGTACTTTCCATTTAATGTGCAACTAACGACCAGACTGTAAAAATCACTCATTTATGTATACTATTGGTTGAAACTGACATTCAGTAGTTGAATGTTGTCGTGCATGTGTCATGCATTCACAGAGTCGTTAATTTAAGTCATGCATTAAGCTCTGGATTGTGTAAAAACTGTGTAAAAACAGGTCTGCCCTGTTGGTGTGTAGCGTGACTGGCTGACAATGAGAAAGCAGTGTAGTGTGTGAAGCAGAGGGTTTGGTGTGTTCAAAGGTGCTGTGTGTGTGTGTGTGTGGGTGAAAGTGTCTGATGGTGCCAACAAACACTCTTTATTGCTGCACTTTGTCCAGTCGGCCTGTAATGAACAACACTGTTGCATAACTTCAACAAACAGACTTTCTCCTTCATAGGCTTATGGAGAAATGGGATTTATTTTTGTGTGTACTGTGTTATAAAGTGCCAAAATACTAAACAGGAAGTGTAATTTGAGTTTAAAGAGCACCTATTATTCAGAAATCACCTTTATAAGGGGTTTAAACACAGTTGTGTGGCAGCAGTGTGTGAATATATCCGGCTTCTAATGGTAAACATGTATTATTAGTATTTTTTATAATCAGACTTGATAAAATCAGCCTGCAGAAACTTTTTGATTGACATTCTCCCTTTGTATGATGTCATCAGAGGGGGAAAGCCCCGCCCACTCATCAACATCTCCCTCATTAGCATAAACAGCCCTAAGTGAGAAGCAGACAATTTACATTTTTCAAACCAACTGTTGTGTTTGCTCATATTTGACCCAGCATTGGGTTAATACAACCTAGCATTTTTATATTCGACCCAACGTTGGGTCAAATATGGAGAAACTCAGTGTTAAGTTCAATTTTTCACTTTTAAATTAAGTAAAGAAATATACTTATTACATTTACTATTATACTTATTATATTTTCTAATGTATTTTTGAACCCATCTGTTGTTGGGTTTGTCCTTATTTGACTCAGCATTGGATTAATACAACCCAGCATTTTAAAATTCAATTATTGACAAGCCCAATGTTGAGTTTTTTCTTCATTTCATTAAAATTCTGTTTTTTTTGTTTTGTTTTTTTTTTTACGGTTTTTTATTAATCAAAGTGACTCAGTGTTGGGTTAATACAACCCAGCAGTTTTTTTTCTATTCAACCCAACATTGGGTGAAATATGGACAAACTCAATGTTGAGTTATTTTTATAAACTCCATTTATTTATTAATATATATTTTAATCAAAGTGTTGTGTTTGTTCATATTAGACTCAGTGTTGGGTTAATACAACCCATCATTTTAAAAGTCAACCTAACATTGGGTCAATTATAGACAAAACTCAATGTTGAGGTTTTTTTCTACATTCCATTTAAATTATGTTTTTTGTTGACACAACTCTTGGGTTTTTCCATATTTTACCCAAATTCCAAACTAGAATTAATTGGCATCGTATAATACTCCTGAACTAGATTAATGTTATTGCAGGAGATAAAGTAATAGTGTGTTTCAAAGAAAACATTTGTGTAAATAAAATGTTCATTTATGCATTCATCAGACACTTTTATATAGAGTTATAAATAATAATAAAATGTTGAAACATGTACAAAAAAAAACACAAAAAAACTGGGCTGTTGTAACCCAATCTGGGTCAAATGTGAAGAAGCTCAATGTCAAGTATTTTTTTTTTACTTTTAAATTAGTAGTAAAGAAATTTACTTTTTAAATGATGTTTTTAACCCAACTGTTGGGTTGGTCCATATTTAACCCAATTTCCAAACTAGACTTTTTTCAGAGTCAGTATTTGGCATCTTATAATTCTCTGAAACTAGATTAATGTTGTTGAGGGAGATGATATATGTATCAAAAGTGTGTTTCAAAGAAAGGATTTGTGCAAATAAAATGTACTTTTATACATTAATCAGACTCTTTTATCCAAAGAATAATAATTTAATAAATAAAATATGCACACGCACACAGAAAAAAACTGGGTTGTTATGACCCAATCTGGGTCAAATATAGAGAAGCTCAGTGTTGCGTTTATTTTTGTTCTTTTAAATTAATCAAAGAAATAAACTTTATAAATTTTGTTTTTTAACCCAACTGTTGGGTTGATCCATATTTGACTCAGCATTGGATTAATACAACCCAGCATTTTAAAATTCAATTATGGACAAGCCCAATGTTGAGTTTTTTTTACATTCCATTACAATTCTTTTTTTTTTTTTTGTAACCCAACTGTTGGGTTGGTCAATATTTGACCCAATTTCCAAACTAGACTTTCTTCAGAGTCAGTATTTGGCATCTTATTATAATCTTAAACCAGATTAATGTTATTGCGGGAGATAAAGTAAACATTTCAAAGCTTAAAGTAAAGTTTCAAAGAAAACATTTGTGTACAGTCATCAGACACTTTTATCCAGAGTAATAATTTAATAAATAATAAAAAAATCTAAATATGCACAAAAAAACGGGGTTGTTTTAACTCAATCTGGGTCAAATATGGAGAAACTCAATGTTGAGTTTGTTATTTACCTTTGAATTAAGTAAAAAAAATTATTGGGTTAATACAAATCAACATTTATTTAGAATGTAAGTAAATATACTATGTTAATGTTACTGCAGTCCATTAAATATTCATCAAAACAAGTTTGTGGAATAACATCTGAAATTAAATGTTTTATTTATTCATTTTCTGACTCTTATCGAAAGAGTATAAAAGGAATAATATAAAATAATATATATATGGGTTGTCATAACCTTCTGTTGTGTAAAAAAGGTTGCTGGTTTGAGTCCCGGCTGGGTCTGTGTGGATTTCTGTGTAGAGTTTGCATGTTCTCCCTGTGTTGGCATGGGTTTCCTCCTGGTGCTCCGGTTTCCCCCACAGTCCAAACACATGCGCTATAGCGGAAGTGATGAATTAAATTGGCTGTAGTGTATGAGAATGATTGTGTATGGGTGTTTTCCAGTAGTGGGTTGCGGCTGTAAGGGTATCCGCTGCTTAAAACATATGCTGGAATAGTTGGCAGTTCATTCCGCTACGGTGACCCTTGATAAATAAGGGGCTAAGCCGAAGGAAAATAATTAGTGTGACGTTTAGTTTACCAACCCAGCATTATTTGGAGTTAAGACAACATATAATAATGGAAGATCATCTCACATTTACAGTTCAAATAGTTTAAAACATATTTTCAGATTTAAAGAATTGATTTAATAATGTATAATTGATTAGTGTTTGGGTGTAGCATTGGGATGATTCTGTAATGAAATCATCCTTACTGTAAATATGCCGGATTGATAATATTGTCTTCGACTCTATACAGTATCGTCTTCTGCAGATTACTGCCATTGTTTTCAGTAAGTAAATAAAAATAGTGTAACAGGACACATTTTACTACATACAGTAAAGCTGTTTTACACTTCCCTTTTCAGCTTTCAGCCATATCTGGTGACATTTTGGCATTTAAGTGATTTGTATGTGGTTTCCTTATTCCTTCCTGTTAATATCCACATCCTCTTTCCTTTCATTTGCTGATGTCAATGAACCGTCCACTTCATTAAGACACACACACACTCCCATTGAACACTGCGTTAGACGTCACTGGTTTAAATATTTATTTATTTATCATATAAAGCCATAGAGTCAAGAGGTAAAACAGCAGTAGAATAGTAAATTAAGATATAAAAAACCGACTTAAGTGCAGACTTAAAATGATCACAACAATTTTAGCTTACTAAAACGTGATCTCTTTTCTTTTAATATATATATATATACAGTACGTTTATTCCTATCTCGATAGCAAATAAAGTATAAATGTATTTACAAACCATACAGGTAAAAGAATCTCAGAGAAAAATATAAAGGAGTACAAAATCCAACGGAGGTTAAGAATGTTAGGAAAGTAGAATACGCAAAACGTATATAATAGTTCTGCCGTTTCAACAGTCGTTGTATAAGCAAAATACGCTCCTATTTAGTTGTTTCCTTTGCGTAAGATGTACACTGTGTCCAAACCAGTTGCGATTTTTTTTTTTTTTTTTTTTTTTTCTCTAATCATTGCATGCGACTGGTGATGGCTACTTTCAAACTTTTATGAATCTTTTGTTTCGAGTCTGTGGTCGAATCGCATATTAAATTGGCAAGATCACTTGATTTCATTAAGCGAGTCTTCGTTTTGTCATAACTGTTACGAAAGTTCGAAAATTTAATGGTTGTCCACTAGCGGGTGATGATTCCATTTCACTTAGATCGCCACCTAGTGGAGAATCACTGAACATGTTTCAAAGTTTTTACAATTTCTTCATCGGTGATCAATTTTGGAAATCCTAAGATGACTAAATCCTATTCTAAAATCTGTGTTCTTTGATCATTGGTTTGAAATGTTCACCAACAGCTGATTAATGCGATAATTTGTTCAACAATAAAATTCTGGCATTGTCAGAAGTTTTCAGACACATGTCTGCAGTGTGACATCAACTACGATAACGATAAAACCAAGAACCAATAGAAGCGCAAAACGTCATGAGGCAGAAATTGCAAACACGTCAAAACACCACTGAGAAATTTCAAAAATAATGCTACGAATAGTTTACGCTTGCAGTTGAGTGTCATTTCAATTTCATTTTTCTCTAAGCACTGCATGCGACTACTTTTAAACTTTTATGAATCTTTTGTTTCGAGTCTGTGGTCGAATCGCATATTAAATTGGCAAGATCACTTGATTTCATTAAGCGAGTCTTCGTTACGTCATAACTGTTATGAAAGTTCAAAAATTTAATGGTTGTCCACTAGCGGGTGATGATTCCATTTCACTTAGATCGCCACCTAGTGGAGTATCACTGAACATGTTTCAAAGTTTTTACAATTTTGGAAATCCTAAGATGACTAAATCCTATTCTAAAATCTGTGTTCTTTGATCATTGGTTTGAAATGTTCACCAACAGCTGATTAATGCGATAATTTGTTAAACAATGAAATTCTGGCATTGTCAGAAGTTTTCAGACACATGTCTGCAGTGTGACATCAACTACGATAACGATAAAACCAAGAACCAATAGAAGTGCAAAACGTCATGAGGCAGAAATTGCAAACACGTCAAAGCACCACTGAGAAATTTCAAAAATAATGCTACGAATAGTTTACGCTTGCAGTTTAGTGTCATTTCAGTTTCATTTTTTCGCACTGCATGCGACTACTTTCAAACTTTTATGAATCTTTTGTTTCGAGTCAGTGGTTCGAATCGTGTATTAATTTTGCAAGATCACATGATGTCATTAAATGAGTCTGCATTACGTCATAACGGTTTCAAAACATCTCTAAAATTGTATGGTTCTCCACTAGCGGGCGATAATACCAATTGACTCAGATCGCCACCTAGTGGAGAATCACCAAGCATGTTTCATAGTTTTTACAATTTCTTCATCTGCGATCAATGATATCTTACATTGTAACATTTGTGTCATGTTCATACATTCTGACAAGCTACAATTGTATTACCATTATCGCAATAACTTTAAAGCACCACTGGAAAATTTAGAAATTCACACTACAAATTGTTTACATTAGCAGTTAAGAAAGATTTAGGAATACTAAACATATTACAGATTACGTTAAACTCAACTCAGATTGTCGTATATTATGACAACTGCTATTTTAAGGTGTGTATCATGTTCGGAGATTCTGACAAGCTACAATTGTATTCCTCTTATCGGGATTATTTATTTCGTAATTAATGCTTCAAATTGTTTACATTTGTAATTAACTATTATTTTAGAAAATGGGTTAATAAACCTATCACATGAGGTTTAACTCATTCGTTTTTGACTCAACTTGATTCTCATATTATAACTATTGATATGTTATGGTGAGATATTTGTATCATGTTCGTAAATTCTGACAAGCTACAATCGTAATCACCTTACGATCACCTGCTGCATTGCGAAAGTTAAGGCCCGTGCACACCAAGACGTTTTTTGCTCGTGTTTTCCGTCGATGTTTATTGCCTCTTTACTAAATAAAGGGCACCAATCTGATCATGCACACCAACGTGCAAAACCTTCTCCACCAATCAGATTGCCACTTTTGTGGCAACAGCACTTGGAGGCGCTCAAGCGCAAAACTATAATAAGATGTTGTTTTAGGCCATGTCCACACTTACATGGGTATTTTTACAAACGATGTTAAGAGCCTCCGAACCAACAGGCGGCGATAATGACTTTTTATTTTTTTTAATTTTTTTCGAAAAAAAGTGCGTTTTTGAAAAAACCCGTGTTAGTGTTCGTCCAATTTTGTCGCCGATTTTGACGCTTTATTGCATTCATATCACTTCTGATCAGGACACAGTGTTAGCAAGAGAAAAGCAGTACCAAAAAAACAGAAGCAAAGTGTAGAGGAAGAGAGAAGGAGGAAGGACAAAGCTAGATATTCTTCACAAGAGTCTTTTTAAGGCGAGGAACTAGGAAAACAGTGCCGTCCGCGGTGTGCTGAAGGGAGAATTCGTTAGGCGAGAAAGCCTTTCCGTTCTCATCTCGAAGCATCCCGAAAACCTCCTGATAGAGCGTGCTCAGCTGCTGCTTCATCTCTTTCAGGTTGCTGCTGCGTTCGCTCTTTTCCTTCATCAGACGCTCTTTTTCCTCCTTCAGCGAGTCCAGCTCGTACTCCAATCCCACGATGTTCTCCAGCTTGCGCTTGCGGCAGTTCTGCGCCGCCACTTTGTTCTTGCCTCGTCGGCGGATATCCCGAACGAGCGCTAGCTGGGCTTCGTTGAGCTGGTGTTTGGACATCATCTCGTTAAAGTCGTCTACGGGCAGATTGATGATCATATCCACGGTAAACGGTATCTGCAAGGCTTTCGCTCTCTGTTCGTCACGGGAGAGCCGCGCCTCGGAGCGCTTCTTCAGCTTGTCTTTGGTGAACGGAGGTTTGGAGTGTCCGCTAGCCTCCGCCGGCTCCATCTTTGGGTTTTTCAGTTTCATCTCTTGTTTCTCCGTCGAGGATTTCTCAGAGAGTGGAGTCTGGGAGCCATCGTTGAGGTACACCAATGGGAATATCTCATTGTAATCTGACTCCATGCTTCCCGGACTTCCTTCCATCTCCTCCGAGTCAGAATCACTAAATCCGAATGATCCGTCTTGAGTTATGGACTTCCCCGGAGAGCTCATGTGAGGACTTGCATCTAGGGACAAACCCGAGTCAGAATCTTGAAACTCCACGATTGGATCTGGTTTCCCTGAGCTGAAATCTCCCGGTGAGAAGCTCTGTAGATCTATTGGGTTTACAGGAGGATCGCCGACCATATTTCCGCCATCTGATGTAATCGGAGGGTTGTTCACTTTTACCTCCATCTCTGGATAAAACAGCTCGTTAAATTCTTCAGGGCCAAACTCGGCTCCCACATCCGGGACGTTCAGACTCAGTTGATTCATGTTGGGTGACACCATAGTGTTGAAGGATCCATTATAGGTGTTGGTGAATTCAGGAGGACACACTTCTGTTTGAGCCGAGCCGAGATGGTCCATCCCGGGTAGATATTGGCCGTAGTTTTGGGTTGGTGCTTCTGTGGAAGGTTTCATGAATGCATTCATATCCAACGTCTCCTGCATTTGCATGTTGAGGCACTGCTAAAAAAAGACAGAAGAGTTGTGTATTAGTAGCATAATGCGATAATTTGTTCAACAATGAAATTCTGGCATTGTCAGAAGTTTTCAGACACATGTCTGCAGTGCGACATCAACTACGATAACGATAAAACCAAGAACCAATAGAAGTGCAAAACGTCATGAGGCAGAAATTGCAAACACGTCAAAACACCACTGAGAAATTTCTAAAATAATGCTACGAATAGTTCACGCTTGCAGTTAAGTGTCATTTCAGTTTAATTTTTTCGCACTGCATGCGACTACTTTCGAACTTTTATGAATCTTTTGTTTCGAGTCAGTGGTTCGAATCGTGTATTAATTTTGCAAGATCACATGATGTCATTAAATGAGTCTGCATTACGTCATAACGGTTTCAAAACATCTCTAAAATTGTATGGTTCTCCACTAGCGGGCGATAATACCAATTGACTCAGATCGCCACCTAGTGGAGAATCACCAAGCATGTTTCATAGTTTTTACAATTTCTTCATCTGCGATCAATGATATCTTACATTGTAACATTTGTGTCATGTTCATACATTCTGACAAGCTACAATTGTATTACCATTATCGCAATAACTTTAAAGCACCACTGGAAAATTTAGAAATTAACACTACAAATTGTTTACATTAGCAGTTAAGAAAGATTTAGGAATACTAAACATATTACAGATTGCGTTAAACTCAACTTAGATTGTCGTATATTATGACAACTGCTATTTTAAGGTGTGTATCATGTTCGGAGATTCTTACAAGCTACAATTGTATTCCTCTTATCGGGATTATTTATTTCGTAATTAATGCTTCAAATTGTTTACATTTGTAATTAACTATTATTTTAGAAAATGGGTTTATAAACCTATCACATGACGTTTAACTCATTCGTTTTTGACTCAACTTGATTCTCATATTATATTGATATGTTTTGGTGTGATATTTGTATCATGTTCGTAAATTCTGACAAGCTACAATCGTAATCACCTGCTGCATTGCGAAAGTTAAGGCCCGTGCACACCGAGACGTTTTTTGCTTGCATTTCCGTCGATTAAGTAAAGGGCACCAATGTGATCATGCACACCAACGTGCAAAACGGCAAAACCTTCTCCACCAATCAGATTGCCACTTTTGCGGCAACAGCACTTGGAGGCGCTCAAGCGCAAAACTATAAGATGTTATTATTAGTAAGTTGTTATTAGTGAGTTGTGCATTAGTAGCATAATCAAACGTGGGTTACTATATGAATACGTTTAAATACTTTAGCGTATTCATATAGATCAAAAACTTGCTGTAATTCCTCAGTTTTTCAGACCACAAAAGGAGAAATTTTACTTAAAGGGATAGTTCACTCAAAAATGAATCGATAGTCCACTGACATCCATATTCAATTCATCTTCATTTCTATAGCGCTTTTACAATGTAGATTGTGTCAAAGCAGCTTCACATAGAGATTCTAGTAAATGTAAACGGTGTCAGTCCAGTTTTCAGAGTTGAAGTTCAGTGTAGTTCAGTTCAGTGTGGTTTCATTTTCACTGCTGAGAGTCCAAACACTGATAAGCAAATCCATCGACGCGCAGCTCCACAAGTCCCAAACCAAGCAAGCCAGTGGCGACATTGGTGAGGAACTAATTTCACCAATTGACCAAAGCGAATCATAGGCATTGCTCTCAGCAGAATTTAGGACTAGCTAAACTTTTCAGGCGCCGATGGAAGGGTCAACCAATCAGATTGCTGTATGCAAATACACCAGCAAGACAGTGGCCTATTGCTGACTTAATTTCATTGGCTGATGCTGCTATGACGATCGCGTCAGCCCCAACCTCAGACACGCCTTCAGTCAAGCGTTGACACAGAAGCCACGTGTGAATGGGGCGAGAAAGTGGAGGATGAAGAAATAATAGCATATTTTTTGTTGTTTGTCTTCTCGACTGCTTGTTCTTAGCTGCGAATCAATGGATTTGCTCTTCAGTGGTTTAATTTTCCATACCATGGGTGTCCAAACTCAGTCCTGGAGGGCTGGTGTCCTGCATATTTTAGCTCTAATCCCAATAAACAAACCTGAACCTGCTAATCAAGCTCTTACTAGTTATTCTGAAACTTCCAAGGAGGTGTGTTGAAGGCAGTTAGACCTAAACTATGCAGGACACCGGCCCTCCAGGGCCGAGTTTGGACAGCCCTGGTTGGGACATTCAGCAGTGAAAATTAAACCACACTGAACTGAACTAAACTGGACTGACTCAGCTACAATGTACTGGAACGTCTATGATGACACAATCCCCATTGTAAAAGCGCTATGAAAATAAGTATGAATTGAATAGTTGGTGAGACTATAAGAGTTCACTCCGACTCCATCAGAAAAAGCACACAACTCGTGAGACATCGATAAATAGAAATGTTGCACAAAAACAGTCCACATGCCTTACTCTATGAGCTAAACATATGTGTTGTTTGTCAAAACAGCATGTTATCTTGTTCATCACAACAGCATGTTATCTTGTTCATCACAACAGCAAGTTATCTTGCTCATCTCTCAACTGTCTGTCTGACGCCTAACAACATTTTAATAGTATATACAGTAGGGGGGAAAGTATTCACATCGTTTTTTTTCTGGGAATAATTTTTCAGAAGAAGCTGTTGACAAGGAATTTGAAGCAGATTTTGGTAAAAACCCAAACAATACAAACATAAAAAATTATGTTTAATAACAATGGAATGACACAAGGAGAAAGTACTAAAATGTATTTAACACTTTATGTAAAGGCTGTTGTTGTGATGGCATCTTAAAGACGCCTCTCATATGGAGAATGAAGTCACATGCGTTGCTCAGGTGTGAGTTTCTCACAGACTTCAACAGAGTGTCTAAATCTCGATGATTCTGTGGGTCTCGTCTATCAAATCTGAGCTTTATTTGGTATTGTCTATTGTATTCGGATCAGGTGATTGGCAGGCCATTCTACAGCTTGATTTTCTTTCTCTGAAAGCATCCGAGAGTCTCCTTGGCTGTGTTTTGGATCATTGTCTTGCTGAAATGGTTTGATCTTCATCCTCCTGCTAATGTAGATGTTGGACTGGAGCAGCTGATGTTCCTTTACACTGAGGAAGGGCAGAGGCTTGCTGAAGAACTACTGAGAGATTTCAGCTGCTGTCTGGGCTTTCACTGCCGAACTACGCCTCCCTTTCTTCATGTGTTCAATACTTACTTTTATCAAGCATAACATCATTTTTAAACTAATTAATGCTGTTTTCTTTGCACATATGGATTTATTTGGTTGTTCATCTGGTGAAAATTTCAAGTCAACAGCACCTTTATAAAATATGTTTTCTGAAAATGGTGACACGTTCAATACTTATTTCCCACTCTATATATTCTGTAAGAAATAATACAGAGAGAGTTAAGTGCGTAAAATAACAGATAAATGACTGGCAGTTTATTACCAGGAGTTTGTGCTGTAATTTACAACACACACCCATGCAGTATATCACTTCACACTATTAAAAAGGTCAATAAAAGTCACTTTTTGACATCAAAAGTTGCTGGAAAATAGATTAAAGTCTCACAATGCAATTCAAAAGCCTAAATTAAGTTGAAAAATATGGAAAGCACTTAATTATTGTATTTCTTTTTGGCAGATTTTGTTGGTGAACTGCCCCCAATAAGACTTTTCCACTCTTTCTGGGTGATTGGGCTTTGAGTGCTGCCACACTTGTTCTGCTAGGTAGCAGGAAAGCTTGATGCTTCAGTCTGTAGAGTCCAGTGCACTCACAAATACTGACCACAGTCATATGTTGAAACTCTTAACTTATGGATATATTTTATTGTAGATTTTGTTCATGTTTTTTCTGCATGAATGAGCTGTAATTGGTCTTTTTCTTGGAGCTTTCCTGAACACTTGCATGCATTATCTATTGGATCTTCTTTAATCATTATTAAACTAGTGGAATATAACTTACTGATATACTTTTATCTTGATGCCGCTGTTTGCTCATCTTAAACCTCTCATTAACTGTAGTTCAACTACTGGTGTTTTGCATCTTGTCATTTTGGAAAGCACCTTTAGATACCCATGCTGTATTAAACAAGTACAGTTGGAGTCTGAATTATTAACCCCTTTTGTATTTATTTTTCTTTTTTAAATATTAACCCAATGATGTTTAACAGAGCGTGGGAATTTTCACAGTATGTTTGATAATATTTTTTCTTCTGGAGAAAGTCTTATTTGTTTTTTTTCGGCTAAAATAAAAGCAGTTATACATTTTTTGAACACCATTTTAAAGTCAATATTATTAGCCTCTTTAAGCTATATATTTCCGATAG
>NC_141029.1:1782500-1850000 GCF_052040795.2 Danio rerio | reverse complement strand
CCTCTGGGAAATCGAGCTCTTTTGTGGTCTATCCGTGACGTACTGGGAGTGTTTGCGAGTTTATTAGCTTCCCAGTTCGTAGAATCACCTCATCACGTATCTTCCAGTAATTAAACCATTGCATGGGTTTCCAAGCAACCCTGCAGCTGCGCCCTGTACTGTGAAGGTGAGTGTATGTGTGTGTTTGTATGTGTATATATGTGTGTGGGTGAGTGGATTTGTGTAGATGTATGTAGATGAGTATTTTATATATATATATATATATATATATATATATATATATATATATATATATATGTGTGTTTGTGTGGGTGTATGTTTTGTGTGTGACATGTGCATTGAATCAGTCTGTATGTGTGCGACTGTGTGTGAATGTGTGTTTGTGTTTATGTGCATGTATGTTTGTGTGTGTGTGTGCATTTGTCCATCTGTGTATGATTAAACACCCGTGTGTGTATTTGTGTGTAATTGTTTGTGTGTGTACAGGTGAATGTTACACTATCTGTTGTGTATGTGTGAACCTGTGTGAGTTATCTACCATCTGCTACTGTGTGTGTTTTTGCATCTGTGCGTGTTTGTTTGTGTGAGTGAGTGAGTGAGTGTGTGTGTGTGCGCTTCTGTATGTATATGTATGTGTGTGTGTGTGTGTGTGTGGGTGGGTGATTGGGTGGGTGGTTGAGTGAGTGTATTTGTGCATCTGTGTGTGTTTGTGTGAGAGTGTGTGCGTGTGCAACTGTGTTTATGTACATGTATGTGTGTATTTATGTGTGTGTGTGCTTCTATATATATATGTGTGGGGGGGGGGGTGAGTGTGTGTATTTGTACATCTGTGTGTGTTTGTTTGTGTGAGTATGTGTGTGTGTGCGTGTAACTGTGTTTATGTACATGTATGTGTGTATTTATGTGTGTGTGTGCTTCTATATATATATATGTGTGTGTGGGGGGGTGTATTTGTACATCTGTGTGTGTTTGTTTGTGTGTGCGTGTAACTGTGTTTAGGTACATGTATGTGTGTGTGTGTGTGTGCTTCTATATATATAAATATGTGTGTGTGGGTGGGTGAGTTTGTGTATTTGTACATCTGTGTATATTTGTTTGTGTGTGTTTGTGTGTGCGTGCAACTGTGTTTATGTACATGTATGTGTGTATTTATGTGCGTGTGTGCTTCTGTAAATATATATACACATGTGTGGGTGAGTGTGTGTATTTGTACATCTGTGTGTGCGCTTGTGAATGTATGTACGTGTGTATTGTCTGCTTTGTTTGTGTGTGTTCCTGTATGTTTGTGTGTGTGTATGTTTGGGCATTTGTGTCAAATCTCACAGGATAGATCTGTGTGTTATTTGTGCATGTGTGTGTAATTGTTTGTATGTGTACCTGTGTGGGTTCTACATTGTCTGCTGTGTGTGCATGTGTACCTGTGTGATTTCTCCCGCTCCTCCTCCGTCTGCTTCAGGTGTGTGTGTGAGCGGTGTGCTGCGCGGCAGGAACTCTCCGGTCTCCTCGTCGAGCTGCAGCTGAGCCAGCAGTGTCTTCTCCTGCTCCTGCAGACGCTCCTGCAGCTCCTGCTCCTCCTGCTCCCTCCGCCTGCGCAGCTCCACCTCCTTCTGCCGGTAGCTGAAGTCGAACACCTCACGGCCCGCGCCCAGATCCACATCCTGCCGCCACAGGATATCGATCAGATCCATGTCCTGCAGAGAAAACAGACATCAGAGGTCAGGCATCACACACTAGGGCTGCACAATAATATCACTTCAGCATGGATATCACACTGTGTGTGTGCGCGCGCAATAGTCATCACAGCATACACAATGTTGAGTTGGGATTACAGTATTTAAGAATACAAGAGATTTGTAGAGTCACTGCAAAGTATAACAATATCAGAGTGAAACTTTATCCTGTGCTTGTGTTTTAAAGGCATTTGAGGAGAGTTTAAAGTCCCCATGAAATCAAAACAAACCATATTAACTTTGTCAGCTCACATTGCTAGTTTAATGATGAACAATTCATCTGTGCATGTCATTAAGAAACAAGTGTTTGGCCTAATAATTAAGATCTGAAAATGCACTCCCTCTTTGTTTTCAGCTAAATCCTCAGATTAGGTCAGTCAGATATAGTGGGCGTGGTTAACATACTTAACCACGCCCCTCCAGCTGTCAGTTATGACAACAAACAGAAATGGTGAGGAGGAGGAGGCGTCTGCTAGGCTGTCATAACTCTCCTCAAACCCTTTTCCCCGTCTTTCTGAATGAAATGCCTACTTTATGACATCCAATCAGCTCGCAGTAGAGCAAAACAAGCCACTCCCACTGTTTTCTCATTTAATATTCAGTTTTTCTAGGAGCTGCATCACTATTGACCTTATTCTAAAATGCGGAAGTGCGCCTGTTTTCGCGATTGTCTTAGAACTTCCGTTTCAGTCGCCAATGGAGAAATGACAAGGAATAATAAACGGCAAAAACGGTCAAACTACTTGCTCTACAAACAAATGTTTGCATGACTATACAGACCAAGTAGAATAATATAACAAGGAAATATCAGTTTGCAACATCAAACAGGGAAACGAGCAGTTTTTAATGTCTAAAAATGAATGGAAGTGAATGAGACCGGAAGTCTCGTGCCAAAAAGGTTCAAATGGCAGCGCCCGCTCATCTGCGGAAAATAAGGTCAATACAGAAAAACAAATGGTCGCAGCTTCCAATACAGCGAAGACTATAAAGTGTTATTTTAACATAATATTAATTCTATCTATCTATCTATCTATCTATCTATCTATATATATATATATATATATATATATATATATATATATATATATATATATATATATATATATATATATATATATATATATATATTAAACATACATATTAATACTGTTTGACTCTGGAATACCATAAAGCAGAGTTTATTTGTTTATTTTACTCATTCTTTGCTCTATTATTATTATTATTATTATTATACTTGCTTACAATTATTATTTTTATACATGATTCACACCATAACAAAATCACCCTGATTAATATAAATACAAGATTTGTTTTCCAAATAGAGATACTCAAGCCATCTAATAAAACCGTATTCATATTGCAATATGTAGATAGGTGCAGAGAGCCGCGTTTTAGGCAATGTGTGTTTCAATTTCAGTTATTCAGCACTGATGTTTAATAAATAATCATAAATAATAGATAGTGTCAAAGATCAAATATTTCCCAAATGATGTTGGACAGATTCAGGATTTTTCCACAGTATTTTCTATAATATTTGTTCCTCTGGAGAAAGTCTTATTTGTTTCATTTTGGCTATAATAAAAGCAGTTTTTAATTGTTTTAAACCCATCTTAAGGTTTTTTTATTGCTGCAATGAAAGCTTACTGCAATGAAACATTAACGATTATATTTTGTCCCTAAAGAACTAAGATTAGTGTGATTGAGCATTTTTAATTGCTAAAGTAAACCTCAAACAAGTTATTACAGCTAACATAAAGTCTTAAACACACAAGACTGGCCTTAAATCTTACATTTTTAGGTGAAACAGCAAACATTAAGCTTTAATAACCAAGTGAGAAAATATTTCATCTTAATCATAATAATCCATAAGAACCTGATATTGCATGGTATTGTATTCTCAAAACAAGATTTTTGGGGTTAAAACTAAGATTGTAACTCTTGACTTGATAAGGAGTTTTTGGAGTGAGTGTGATGAAGCGCAGCGGTGATGAATAATGCACGCCGCTTCTCCTTTTTCATCCATCTTCTTGGAGATCCACAAAAACCCTGGTCCGCCCACACAAACACTCTGCTTGGGTTACTATAAACATTAGCGGCCGATTTAAAGGTCAAAACCTAAATGTCAGGATGAAACGGAAGTTAAGATTGTCATTTTTTACCATATTGCAACATATTCATTCATTTTCTTGTCGGCTTAGTCCCTTTATTAATCCGGGGTCGCCACAGCGGAATGAACCGCCAACTTATCCAGCCTTTTTTTTTCTTCCATTTTTACATAGCGGATGCCCTTCCAGCCTCAACCCATCTCTGGGAAATATTGTGACAAATATTCATTGGAAACGGACCTGAAATTACAAAAAAAAGTCGAACGGTGCATGATTTTGTACTTTGTGAACCGATTGGAAGATGTGTGTTGCTAACAAGACTGATGAATGGACGAAAGCAGGACAAAAACAAGACAAGCACTGATAGCCTGGCTTAAATAATGATAGCTGAGCCCTAAAATAGAAATAACCCGCCATAAATGATAATAGCCTCGCTTTAAACGACCAATAGCCAAGCTCTAAAAGACTTATAACCTGCCTTAAATGGCTGATAGCCATAATTCTGAACAATACACACGTCAGATGTTTAAACAAATCAAAGATGTGAAAGCAAAAGCATCTCTTCTACATTATGCTGAAGTGAAAGTGTGCTCGATTATCAGTTTTGTGCTCTGCATTAATTAACTTAATATATCTATAAATATTAGTGCTGTCAAACGATTAATGCAATATAAAAGTCTGTATTTGCATAATGTACTGTGTATAAATATAGTGTATATACAAAATTAAACATATATAAAATACAAAACCAAAATCGTTTATATTTATATATAATTTGTATTAGATATAAATATTTAATTGATAAATAAAAGTTAGTATTTACATAATGTACTTGTACTCTGTAAATATATATATATATAAAGAAAAAACAAAATTGTCCATGTATATACAATATGAACTAGATATAAATATAATACTATACTATATATGTAAATACAAGCATTATTTTGGATGCAACTGATCTTTTGACAGCACTAATGATTATTTAAAGTATATTAAAATATTAGCTTCAATTAATTGCATTTATTTTAGTCTTATTTTAAAAGAGTGGCCAGTTCATCTTCATTCCAGCGTCTCACATTTTTCTCTTCTTCACTAAAAACACATTTCTGCTCATATTCTGCAACAAATACAGTTCATACTACATTAAACTCTTCCTACAGCTCATACTGCGCAGCACACTCTGCATTTTTACATGTTGTGGTGTAAAACAGCCCTATAAAGATCTGGAGGAGTGAGCAGCGGCTCCAGCCAATCAGCAGCTCCGAATCAAATCCACCCGCCATGCTGTTTTAACTACACAGAGCAGAGAGTTTATTAAACACAAGAGCAGACAGAACAACAAATCTGCATTTTCACATCCAGCAAGATCATCAGGCGGCTTTTCTCATCAGGGTTTTCATTAAGCACTGCGTGCGAGTTATATACACTTCCTGGCCACTTTATTAGGTATACCTCTCTAAATGCTCGTTAATGCAAATTTCTAATCAGCCAATCACATGGCAGCAACTCAATACATGTAGGCATGTAGACATGATCAAGACGATCTGCTGCAGTTTAAAGGGGAAGAAAAGGGATTTAAGTGACTTTGAATGTGGCATGGTTGTTGCTGCCAGACGGGCTGGTCTGAGAGTATTTCAGATACTGCTGATCTACTGGGATTTTCATGCACAACCATCTCTAGGGTTTACAGAGAATGGTGCAAAAAAGAGAAAATGTGTACTGAGGAAATGCTGCCTGCTCTGATGAGTCTCCATTTTTGCTGCCACATTCGGATGCTCGGGTTAGAATTTGGCCTCAACAACATGAAAGCATGGATCCATCCTGCCTTGTATCAGCGGTTCTGGCTGGTGGAGGTGGTGTAATGGTGTGGGGGAGACTTTCTTGGCACACTTTGGGTCCATTAGTACCAATTGAGCATCAACGCCACAGCCTACCTGAGTATTGCTGCTGACCATGTCCATCCCTTTATGAGCTCAGTGTCTCCATCTTCTGATGGCTACTTCCAGCAGGATAACGCAGCATGTCATAAAGTGTGAATAATCTCAGACTGGTTTCTTGAACATGACGATGAGTTCACTGTACTTAAATGGCCTCCACAGTCACCAGAGCTCAATCCAATAGAGCAGCTTTGAAATGTGGTGGAATGGGAGATCATGGAGATTGAGTGAATAAATCTGCAGCAACTGTGTGATGCTATCATGTCAACATGGAGGAATATTTCCAGAGTCTTGTTGAATCTATGCCATGAAGGATTAAGGCAGTTCTGAAGGCAAAAGGGGTCCAACCTGGTACCAAGGCGTACCTAATAAAGTGGCCAGTGAGTGTACCATTAATTCTAATACCACAATAACTCGCTTGAATTTGTTCAAAAGGGCCCATTTTGTAATTTAATGACTAAATGAGTGATGACGAATCCACCAGTACTGATGCAATGCCGAAATTTCCAGGAATGTGAAAAGAGGCTGTGAAAATACTGACACGTAAATTACTGTAAAAATACCTTTAAGTAAATGCGCTCCGGCAACATTCTGAAACAGAAACACTACACTCTAACTAGAAGCCCCATCGAGTGCTTTGAAGTGTGCATTTTTGCTCAATTTGTGTCGTAGTTGGAACTAAAACATTAAGAAGGGGTGGGGCATAGGGTAGCTCCTCCCCTTTAAAAAAACAGCTCTGCCAGTGAGAGTGGATTAGCTCAAGCACTTATAATGAAAAGCCAATGAGAAGAAAGGGGCGGGGCATGTCCTGTAAAGGTTGCTATGGTTATCTAGGTGGTTCCTAGGCAGTTGCTAGATTGTTGCTATGTTCTTATTGGTTCCTATGCAGTCACTAGAATACTCTGGGTGGCTGCTATCCAGTTGCTAGGGTGTTTTGCATGATTACTAGTTTGTTTCCAGCATAATTAGCATATTATTAGCATGCTGAATGCATGATTAACATGTTTTTAGCACACTGCTAGCATTATTATCGTGTTATTATCATGATTCTATCCTGATTAACAGGTTGTTAGCATGATTCACGTAGCCTGTTTGTTATTAGCATGATTAGCATGTTATTAACATTGTTCTAACAGGATCATGAGTTATTCCATTAAAAGTCCATGCCATTGTACAAGTAATCTGTATGTATAATCAATATAAGTTGCTAGGCAGTTGTTTGGATGAAATAAGTCGTTGCTAGGGTAATCTAGGTTGCTAGGCCAATGCAAAGGTGTTGCTGTGTGGTTCCTTGGTGGTTCCTATGCGGAGTAGTTACTATGCTGAAAAAAGTTGCAATAGGTGTTTAATCAGTAGCGTGATTGCTAGTATGTAGCATAGTTAGCGTGTCCGTAACGCATTGTTAACATGGTATTAGCATGTTGCTAGCATGATTAGCATGTTACTAAAACATTGCTAACATGACTATCATCTTAATAAAGTTTTCAGTATGATTAGCATGTCAAAAAAGCACGATTAGCCTGTCACTAGCACATTGCTAGCATGATTAGCATGTCATCCTTTTTCATATTCTCCTATTCTTTTTATTCATCCATTGACAGTCCATGCAGATCAAATGTTCAAGGACAAAATATTATCGTACAAGTAATCTGGATGGATCAAGATCAACAAAAATAATTAAATAAAATTCAAGAATACTTTATCAAAACATTTAGCAAGTTTTTAAATGGCATTTTTTATGTCAAACTGAGCAAAGTGAAGCTGATATCCTTAAAATAGACTAAATTTAATAAACACTGAATGTAAATAACCATTAACAAAATTAAATATGAATAAAGTTGCTTATTTTGGTTCAGCTTGTTTTAGTTCACATACTAATATAACTAAAATTAAATACTTTTTTTCTTATACACATATACAGTAGAGAAGCTTTCAAAAAGTACTACAAAACATAAACTACTAAACCTTCCACATAAAAGCAGAAGTGAAAATAAAGTCTATTTCAACACAATAATAATAAAGAAATGATGTCTTACTCCTCTGAATGACATGGCGGTGACTAATAACCCAATTGTAGTTTTTGGGTAATCATTATTGGGTGGTATAACTGCAAAACAAGTGCATGTTTCACATCCAAACATGAGACATTTACAAAAATAAAACTCTTCCTGGAGTCTTTTTTGGCTCATAGTTGCAGGAACCACCAACTCTATTCATCAGCAGTGTCTGAGGAATGAATTACCATAGACTTTCACCTCATCTGCATTTATTTACGGCAGAGAAGCTTTGCATAAACCGTCTGCAATGCTGCATGGATCTGTTCCTGAGGTCAGAACATGTGACAGGAGAAAATCAGCTTCCTATAGTTCAGATCACGAGGCCCAGGGGACTAAACAGAGCAGAAGTGTGTACTGAGGAACTGCACACTTTTGAGGAAGTGTATCTCGCAATCAGTTCATCTGACATCACAGATATCTAATAGACACAAAACTGCCCACCAAAACCCTGACCCTGCCATTTGGACAGTTTATGCATCATTTAATTATTAGTCTTTTGTGTTATGTGTTTTAACTTGCAATAATTAATGAATAAAGCATGCCCTTATTTGCTGGAAAATTCAGAATATCAAGCATGTACAGCAGTAACTCCTATAATTACACTGATAAACTGCCAACCCTAACCCTAACCCTAACCCGCCCCCATACCCAACACTTAACACTCTAACAAGGCTACTAAACTTGTCTCTAACCTTAACTTAACCAACTTTTAACTTTAAACAGACTGCTAATCCTCTCTTAGGTTAATCCTCTATTAGGCTAATCAAATCCTAGGTTGACCAACATTTAACTTACCAAGAATATTAAACCTGTCTGCATTCTTAACCTAACCAACTGTTAACTCTACCAACTCTACTAAGCCTGCATCTAACCTTAACCAACCATTACTTCTACCAACACTTCTAAATCTGTCTTTAACCTTAACTTAACTAACATTTATGTCTGCCAAGGCAACTAAACCTGTTTCTAACCAGCTTCAATAACGTTTAACTCTACCAAGACGACTAAACCTGTCTCTAACCTTAGCTTAACCCACTTTTAACTCTACCAAGACTTCTGAACCTGTCTAATCTTAACTTAACCAACCTTTAACTCTACCAAGACTATTACATCTGTCTAACATTAACGTAACCAACCTTTAACTCTACCAAGACGACTAAACCTGTCTAATCTTAACTTAACCAAGTTTTAACGCTACCAAGACTATTACACCTGTCTAAACTTAACATAACCAACTTTTAACTCTACAAAGACTAAACCTCACCTTGAGCAAACTTTAACTCTACCAATCTACTAAACCTGTCTCTAACCCTAACTTAACCATTGTTTAACTCTCTCAAGACTACTAAACCTTACACTGAGCAAACTTTAACTCTACTAAGCCTTCTAAACCTGTCTCTAAACTTAACTTAACCAACTTTTAACTCTATCAACACTACTAAACCTGTCTCTAACCTCAACTTAACCAAACTTGAACTCTCCCAAGACTACTAAACCTTACATTGAGCAAGCTTTAACCATACGAAGTCTACCAAACCTGTATCTAACCTTAGCTTAACCAACCTTTAACTACCAAGACTACTAAATTTTACTATGAGCAACCTTTAGGTCTACCAAGACCATTAAACCTTACCTTAACCGAACTTTAACTCTACCAAGACTATTAAACCTGTCTCTAACTTTACCTTAACCAATGTTTAACTCTACTAAACCTTATTTTAACCAACTTTTTAATCTATCAAGACTAACTTAACCAACCTTTAACTCTACTAAATCTTATTTTAAACAGCTTTTATCTCCACCAAGACTACTAAACCTGTCTCTGATCTTAACTTAACTAATCTTTAAATCTTCCAAGACTATCAAACCTGTCTCTAACTGTAAACTCTTAGCTCTACCCAGACTAAGACGCACCTAAAAGCAGGCTGAAGTGGTCCTAGTTTCCTCCAGATCTCCTCAGAAGCCTCCTGTTGTGTTTAGATGTGATTTTCGACTGTTGTAGCTGTAAATGAATAACTGAAATAATTCAGCGTAGTGATATGGAGTCATTATGTGCTTAAAATTTGCCGGAACTACTTTAGTTGTGCATTTATCTGACAATATCCTCATCAGCCAATCAAAATCTAGCAGCCCTGTAGTACTAAAAGAAAAATGACAGGTGATAGAATTTACTCAGCAAATGAACTGGCTCCATTTGTTTTGTATGATTAAGCTGGAATGAAAAATAATACGATGTAAAAACAATAGAAAGTGTGTGTGGAGAACGGCGTCACTGAGGCCTGGAGAGCCCGGCCCGTCTCCCTCTGTTAGTCACACACTTCCTCTCCAGATCCAGATAACAGACGAGGAGGGGCCATCAGATGATGAAACACACACACACACACACATGCAGAACTGAGAAATAACCCTCTCTCACGACGGCAGCGCCCGCTTCCTCCTCTGAGGAAAAACAGCGATGGAGGCGCTTACAACTGTTTACATTCAATGCTTTGATAATCTTAAGAAATCCTGCTGTTTACAAGCGCGTTCAATCCTAGATGGTTAATTACTGTCTCATACACACACACACACAAACACATGCAAACACACACACACACTGATCTTTAAAGTCACAGACAGTTAAAAACACACACACACACACACACACACACACACACTGATCTTTAAAGTCACTGTCCATGTTCAATGTAAAGTCCAATTTCCAGTGTATTGTTGTTAAAAAATACTATCTTGTGTGATTATATTAATGTAAAACTCCCATAATTCATATTTCATGTGTTCTGGGACCAGGATATTTTTATTTTCCATGTCCAACTGAGCAACAATGAAGGCCACATTCAGGCATTATGGTAAACTAACACAAACACGAATATTACAAATGCATTAACTGACAACAAATGAAGATTAAAGTGGAGCTATTATGCAGAAATCACATTTATAAGGGGTTTAACCCCAGTTGTGTGTCAGCAGTGTGTGGAAATAACCAGATTATAATGGTAAACATGCATTAATTGTAGTTGTTATAATCCGACTTGATAAAATCAGTCTGCAGAAACACTTTGATGGACATTCTCCCTTTGTATGATGTCATCAGAGGGGGAAAGCCCCGCCCACTAGTGACCATCTCTCCCTCATTAGCATAAACAGCAGCCTTGAACAAGAAGCAGATTTTTTTAGTGTAGGAGAAATATTTGCTGAGTATAATATGATTTTGTGATATAGTACGTTTTGATATGACTGCTATAGACTAATTATATAATTACTGGCGACTTTATTAGGTACACCTTCCTAGTGCCGGGTTGGACCACTTTTGCCTTCAGAACTGCCTTATTCCTTCGTGGCGAAAATTCAACAAGCTACTGAAATATTCCTCAGAGATTTTGCTCCATATTAACATGATAGCATCACACAGTTGCTGCAGATCCATGATGCCAATCTCCAGTTCCACCACATCCCAAAGCTGCTCTATTGGATTGAGCTCTGGTGACTGTGGAGGCCATTTGAGTACAGTGAACTCATCGTCATGTTCAAGAAACCAGTCTGAGATGATTGAGCTTTATGACATGCTGCGTTATCCTGCTGGAAGTAGCCATCAGAAGATGGAGACACTGTGCTCATAAAGGGACGGACATGGTCAGCAGCAATACTCAGGTAGGCTGTGGCGTTGATGCTCAATTGGTACTAATGGACCCAAAGAAAATCTCCCCCACACCATTACAGCACCACCACCAGCCTGAACCGCTGATACAAGGCAGGATGATCCATGCTTTCATGTTGTTGATGTCAAATTGGGAGCCGAGCATCCGAATGTGTCAGCAGAAATGGAGACTCATCAGAGCAAGCAACGTCTGTGTGAATTGTAGCCTCAGTTTCCTGTTCTTAGCTGACAGGAGCGGCACCCGGTGTGCTCTTCTGCTGCTGTAGCCCATCCGCCTCAAGGTTGGACGTGTTGTGTGTTCAGAGATGCTCTTCTGCAGAGCTCGGTTGTAACGAGTGCTTATTTGAGTTACTGTTGCCTTTCTATCAGCTGGAACCAGTCTGGCCATTCTCCTCTGGCCTCATCAACAAGGCATTTGCATCCACAGAACTGCCGCTCACTGGATATTTCCTCTTTTTCGGACCATTCTCTGTAAACCCTAGAGATGGTTGTGCATGAAAATCCCAGTAGATCAGCAGTTTCTGAAATACTTAGACCAGCCTGTCTGGCACCAACAACCATGCAACGTTCACTTAAATCCCCTTTCTTCTCCATTCTGATTCTCGCTTTGAACTGCAGCAGATCGTCTTGACCATGTCTACATGCCTAAATGCATTGAGTTGCTGCCATGTGATTGGCTGATTAGAAATTTGCATTAAGGAGCAGTTGTACCTTATTAATGTACCTAATAAAGTGGCCAGTGAGTGTATATTAATCATGTTCCATATTGCAGATGAGTATAGTAATAATTATATGTTCAGTTGTGTTTACCGTCACTATGGAAGTACATGAAGGGGATTGTATTTAGTGAAAAAGTATCACCCAGACACACCTGTAACTGCATAATTAATGCTGAAAGTTGCAATCATTATCCAGGTGAATGGAAACGAGAGAGCAGAGGTGTTATTAAAACGGCGAGGAGAGATTATTTTTCACACCTGCCTCACTTCCTGTTGCTCGGGACGTGGAATATACCATTACAGAAACAAGAGGACGCCTTGTTCTTCTTTTTTTTTCTTCTTCACTGTTCATTTCAGGCAGGTGATACTGCACGTAATCAGACTCAAAACCGGTTTAGCGAACCCTCATGTCACTACACTGTGTGTGCGTGTGTGTGTGTATTCTTGAAAAATAGATTAGCTAAAAAGGATTCAGGTGTTTATTCTGTATTTTAAAACCTGAATGTATTCATGGAGGGCATAATGACCCAAAATTAAATCAATAAATGAATAAATGTTGAAATAGATAAATAAATGAGTAAACACACATTTTAATTATTAAAAGTATTAGTAAATGTAAAAGTAAATTTTTAATTATTTAATTTTATATTTATTTATGATGTATTTAATTATGGAATTATTTAATTACATATATTTATTATGTACTTGTAAATGTATTTATTAATTATTTAATTAATTATGTGTATTTATTTTATATGTATTTATGTAATTATTTAATAATAAATGTATATATATATATATATATATATATATATATATATATATATATATATATATATATATATTATTTATTATGTATTTATTTAATTAATTATATACATTTATTTATTATGTATATATTTATGCAATTATTTAATTATATATTTACTTATTCTGAATTTATTAGTTATTTATTTACATTCATTCCTTAAAAACTAGAGCACCCGGAGGAAACCCACACCAACAGGGGGGAACATGCAAACTCCAAACAGAAACGCCAACTGACCCAGCCGGGACTCGAACCAGGGACCTTCTTGCTATGAGGTCACTGTACTGACCACTGAGCGACTGTGTCGCCCATGTACATTATTATTTAATTTTATACATACATTTATTTAAATATGATTAAATAATGACACGAATAATTAAATATTTATTTATACATTAACTAATGCTTTTAATAATTAAAATGTGTATTTAACGAGTTGTTTATTTATTTCAAACATTTTGTCATTTATATATTACAAAAATGACATTTGTGGCTCATAAAAACTACTTCAATGTAAAAAAAAAGGATGTAAAAGCACATTGAAATATTTTTATGAGATATAAATGTCAGTTTTGTAAACACTATTGGTCACGCTTGTACATAAAGTTTTGGGAAGACTTTATATTTTGAAGTGACAAACCTGATTATTTTATATACTGCAAACAGTTTACATTACTGGAAAATACATTTATTTACATACTTTAACAAACTTAAAAATGTTGAGGTAACGCTATTTCAGTTTAATCAACTCAAAATGTAATGTTTGTTATATTATATCACATTATACTACATTACATTAATTATAGCATTATATTAATTATATTATAGCATTAGATTATATTTATTCACATGGGTTTCCTCCGGGTGCTACGGTATATGTGAATTAGGTAAGCTAAATTGGCCGTAGTGTTTAAGTGTGAATGAGTGTGTATGGATGTTTCTTAGTGATTGGTTGCAGCTGGAAGGGCATCCGCTGTGTAAAACATGGGCTGGATAAGTTGGCGGTTCATTCCACTGTAATGACCTCTTATGAATAAAGGGACTAAGCCAAAAAGAAAATGAATGAATAATAAGATATTATTCAGTTTGTGCTTAGTTTCAATACAGAAAATCTGCAAGAAATATATTTAAATATATGACATTGACCTTTTGTGATTGGCAAACAATCTTACTGAAGGTCAAGCTCTTCATTTGTTGGTATAAAAATTAAATAACATCACATTTATACTAATTGTAGGCCTCTTCAGCACTTAATTAAACAAAAAATATTGTGACGAGGGCACAATCGCCTACCAGCAACAAGGTTGCTTGTTTGAGCCTCGGCTGGGTCAGTTGGCATTTCTATGTGGAGTTTGCATGTTCTCCCTGTGTTGGTGTGGGTTTCCTGCGGGTGCTCTGTTTTCTCCCCACAAGTCTAAAAACATGAGGTACAGGTGAATTGGGTAAGCTAAAATTGTCTGTTATGTGTGTGAATGAGTGTGTATGGATGTTTTCCCAGTGATAGGTTGCTGCTGGAAGGGCATACGCTGCGTAAAACATATGCTGGATAAGTTGGCGGTTCAGTACGCTGTGGCAACCCCGGAGTAATAAAGGGACTAAGCTGAAAACAAAATGAATGAATGAATAATGTGACGATTTCAACTGTACAATATAATAGATCGTTCAGCTTATATACATTGGCAGGTGCAAAACTGAAACTGGTTTTAAAATGGTTTTAGTAAGCTAGAATGGTAAAAAAAGGTTTTCTGTAATAGGTTATATGACACAGAAACAATTTAGGCAACAATTTAGTCCACCATATATGTGTCATTAGTTCATAAAAGTCGACTAATTCAAGACGTTATTTAGTTTTTGCTTAGTTTCAGTACAGGTTTGCCAAGAAATATATTTAAATATGTAACATTGACCTTTTGTGATTGGCAAACAATCTTTCTGAAGGTCAAACTCTTCATTTGTTGATATAAAAATTAAGTAATATTGCATTTATACTATTGTAGGCCTACTGAGCGGTTAATTTAAACAATTTAAAATAATGTGACGGTTAATATTTTTAACGGTTCAAAGCTGTTCGCTGTTACGTAACGTGCGTCAGTTAAATGACAGTTTCCATATAAACTGTCAACACTTGAAGTATATTCCTGCAGTCAACTATTCAGACAGACAGCTGAGATGGAGACTAATCTTGTCTTGAAGCTCGGGATCACTTCTTTACGTCAGGACACAAGAGTAAAGTAAACAGCCACATTCCAGATTGGAGCCGCCTGCTATTGTGCAAGGCGCCGGTGCCGCGCATGCGCAGAGACTCAACGGAGCCGCTGCGGGATCACACGCAAAAACATGAAAGCGCGACGCAACGTCTCATGACAGAAGTTCAGCCGAGTGCCAGCTCTACACCGGACAACACTACCAGGGCATCAGTATTCACATTTATGTGGATTTTTGCTCTTCGTTTTGGTGTTTAGGACGGCGCGAGTTCAATGACTATGCAGATTTTCTTTTGACGTGAAAAGGAGAGTCGAGAGATTAGAAAGAGGGCTGAGGAAACGCCTACTTCAATGAGAAATATATATTAATATTAGCATATACATTATTATAATGTCACATTTCACCCCATGTCATGAATTATAAATGGATAATAATACAAATAATAGCATCTAATGCTAAATTATGATCATCTTGAAACTTTAAAAGCAACACGATAAGCTTTTATAACAACAAATTAGCTATTCTGTGATCTGGTGACACACATTTGACATGAGCAATAAATACATTTATGCCCCACATAACCGGTTCAAAGGGCAAATGATGTAACATCACAGCACTATTAGCAAAACTGGCTAAAAGTTGACAGTTATATATTTAGAAAACTATTAAAAGCGGAACGCTGTCACAGCATTAGCAACGCAGTAAGTGTAATATTAAATATTATTTACCTGTTGGCTTGGCTGCATTTTAGACATTTCAATCTCCATCATGTCTCAGAGATAATCTCCTCTTTATATTCAGCGTAACTCCTAATGTGGTGCACCTCCTGTAATCCTTCACCGAGAAATTAAATGAGGCTTCAAATAAATACGTCGGATTGTCTTTGCTGGACGCTGCACTTGCGAAGGAAACGCTGTCTGTGGAGTTATGAAAATTTACGGAAAGCCCCAGTCATTTGAAGACCACGCCTACTATCAGCGTTAGCCAATAGGAAGCGCGTACTGAGGTGTTGCGTTATACGCCCCCTTCATGTTCCGCCTGTACTTGCTGGTAAGCCCTCCTGACTGAATCTTCATAAACACTATTTTCATAATAGCACTTTCATTCTTGATCTATAAATAAACGCGCAGTTCTGCTTAAAATAATGGCTTTGATAAAAAGAACGCATAAATAGATGTACAGTTGCAATCAGAATTATTAAACCGCCTGAAATATTTAATTCAATATTCACTGTCATGTGCACAATGAGGAAACACGTTTCCTGTACAAAGTTCTTACTTTGCCGTCCACAGTGCAGTAATACATATACATCATACACATATACAATTGAAAGCAGTTTACATACAATATCAAAAGGCACATAACCATTTTTTAAAAAGTCAGATGTTATTGTGACTAAACTTTTCTTCTTTTAGGTAATTTATGATTATTATATTTGTTTCTGTAATGAGGGAGATATTTTTGAGAAATTGTTATAACTTTTCTTGAAAGTCAAGTTTACACACAATATGATTATTCTGCCTCTGGAAAAGCTCAGATGATGGTGTCGAGGTTTTGGAAGTTTCTGATTGGCTAATTGACAACATTTGAGTTAATTCGAGGCACAACTGTAGAATAGTATTTAGGGAAAAGCTCAAACACACTGCTTCCTTGTGTGACAACATGGGAAAATCAACAAGCCAGATTAAAATTAGCTCAATTACACTGGGAAAAGACTAATGTTTGGAGACATGTCCTGTGCTCTGATGGAGCTAAGATTGAACTGTTTGGCCATAATGAGCAGTGTTACATTTGGAGGACAAAGGGGAAAGCTTACTAGCCTAGGAACACCATCCCAACTGTGCAGTATGGGGGCGGCAGCATCATGTTGTGGGGCTGTTTTGCTGCAGGAGGGACTGGTCCACTTCACAGCATAGATGGCATCATGAAGAAAGAACATTATGAAGAAATACTGAAGCAACATCTCAAGACATCAGCCAGGAAATTAAAACTTGGTCACAAATGGGTCTTCCAAACAGACCATGACCCTCAGCACACTGCCAAATTAGTTCAAATGTGCTTCAAGGACAACAGAGTGAATGTTTTGGAGTGGCCATCACACAGCCCTGATGTCAATCCTATAGAAAATTTGAGGGCAGAGTTGAAAAACCTTGTTCGAGCAAGATCTGACTCAGTTACAGCAATTCTGTCAGGAGGAATGGGCCAAAATTCCTGCAAACTATTGTGAGAAGCTTGTGGAAGGAGACCCAAAACATTTGACCAAAGGTATACAGTTTAAAAGCAAAGCTAAAAATACCAAGCATATGTGTGTAAACCTTTGACTGTCTAGAAATGAATAAAACATTTAAATAAATAAAAAATCTCATTATTCTGGCATTTAGCAAATGTAAATCATTAAGGTAATCCTAACGGACCTAAAATAGTAAACGTTTATCATGATTTACCATCAGACATTACTTTAAAAAATGGTTATGCTCCTTTTTTTAGAGTGTGTGTAAACTTCTGGTTTCAACTGTATATTTACTTTGATACATGGAGAAATATTAGTCTTTTTTGCGACCCATAGTGTTAGCAAACTAGAGTCGACATAATACATGTGTAATACATAATTTATATATAGGCCTACTTCAGATAATAAAATATATGATGTTTTATTTTGCTTTCCAATAAACATAATTTAAGGCTAATCGAGAAATATTCAACTTTTTTGCGACTGTGGGTATATATATTTCGACTCTCTACATGTTTGCTAACACTGTAGGTCACAAGTCTAATGTTTCTCCATTAATTAAAGTAAATAAACATGTTTTAGCGCAAGGATTAGCCTTAAATTATGTTAATTGGAAAGCAAAATAAAACATATTTTTTATTATATTTAGTAGGTCTACATAAAAATGATGTACAAGAATTGTGTTATTTTGACTCTACATGTTTTGCGTACGTGGGTTGCAAAAAGTCAAGTATTTCTCCATTTATTAAAGTAATAAATATACATGTTTTTGCTTTAGGATTAGCCTTAAATGATGACGATTGAAAAACAAAATAAAACATCATATATTTTATCATATTAAGTTCACCTAATGATGAATTACACGTTCATTATTTCGACTCTCGACATGTTTGCTAACATTGTGGGTCGCAAAAAAAAAATCAAATATTTCTCCATTTATTAAAGTAAATAAACATGTTTTAGCGTCAGGATTAGCCTTAACTTATATTTTTTTGAAAACAATACGTTCCCCTCAGAAATGAAACCAAAAACTGTATCTTGCAGTCGAGTATTTTAAAGATTTTGACCACAGTTGTATCACGTGACTTACCCCAAAAATCTGTCTGTCAGACAGCGACCCCTGCTGTTCGCCATCAGCATCGTCCTGTTACGCATTTGTGCGTTTTCCACAATTCCAGTAATTAATCTTCAACTTATTTTAGACCGCGATTTAACCACTCTGGCCATTAAGAGAGTTTATGATTACAAAACTTTAAGCGAGACATTAAAATGTGGCTTGGGTTAAGCAAATGGATGACTGAGGATCAACTGATGTTCAGTGATCACATGACAGACTGTATAATTACTGTTGTTAACATCAACACACACTTAAATCACACTGTCAGCTCGGTCAAAAGCTTTACTGCAAGGTGTTTCACTGACCATGAGGCTTGTAAACTTTTCAAAATTGTTTTCTTGAAGCATGTGATGTATTTTACTAACAATAAAAACCTTACCCGTGTTCGGGAAGAGAGTTCTTTCTTCTGTGGAACACTGAAGAATATATTTTGAAAAATGCTGAAAACCGGTAACCATTGACTTCCATTGTAGAACAGGTTTACAATTAAAAAAAAAAAAATAAAATAAAAAAATAATATATATATATATATATATATATATATATATATATATATATATATATATATATATATATATATATATATATATATATTTGTGTTCAACAGAAGAACGAAACTCACCACTTTTTGATGAGAAGATATTTTGAAAAATGCTGAAAATCAGTAACCATTGACTTCCATAGTTGGAAAAACAAATAGTATAGAGTTCAATGGTTACAGGTTTACAACATTTTTAAAAATATTTTCTTTTGTGTTTAGCAAAAGAAACTCACCAAGGTTTGATAAAAAGACATTTTTAAAAATGCTGCAAACTGGTAACCATTGACTTCCATAGTAGGAAAAACAAATAGTATATAAGTCAATGGCTACAGGTTTACAACATTTAATATATATATATATATATATTTTGTGTGTTTAGTAGAAGAAAGTAACTCACCAAGGTTTGATGAGAAGATAATTCGAAGAATTCTGAAAACCGGTAACCATTGACTTCCTTAGTAGGAAAAACAAATAGCATAAAGGTCAATGGTTACATGTTTGCAACATTTTTCTAAATATCTTATTGTGTTTAACAGAAGAATCTCGCCAAGATTTGATGAGAACATAATTTAAAGAATGATGAATATTGGTAACTATTGACTTCCATAGTAGGAAAAACAAATAGTATGGAATTCAATGGTTACAGGTTTACAAAATTTTTCTAAATATCTTCTTTTGTGTTTAGCAGAAGAAACTCACCACGCTTTGATGAAAAGATATTTTAAAAAATGCTGCAAACTGGTAACCATTGACTTCCATAGTAGGAAAAACAAATAGTATATAAGTCAATGGTTACAGGCTTACAACATTTTTTAAATATCATTTGTTTGTGTGTTTAGCAGAAGAAAGAAACTCACCAAGACTTGATGAGAAAATAAGAAGAATTCTGAAAACCGGTAACCATTGACTTCCATAGTAGGAAAAACAAATAGTAAAGAATTCAATGGTTACAGAGCATTTTTCTAAATATCTTATTTTGTGTTTAGCAGAAGAAACTCACCACGGTTTGATGAGACGATATTTTGTTGAATGCTGAAAGCCAGTAACCATTGATTTCCATTCATTAATTTTCTTTTCGGCTTAGTCCCTTTATTAATTAGGGGTCGCCACAGCGGAATGAACCGCCTCCATTGACTTCCATAGTAGGAAATACAAATAGTTTATAACTCAGTGGTTACAGGTTTACAACATTTTTCAAAATATCTTCTTTTGTGTTCCGCAGAAGAAACTCACAAAAGTTTGATGAGAAGATAATTTGAAGAATGCTGAAAACTAGTTATATTTGACTTCCATTGTAGGAAACAAATAGTATAAAAAGTCAATGGTTACAATTCATCCATCCAACATCTATCTATCTATCTATCTATCTCTATCTATCTATCTATCTATCTATCTATCTATCTATCTATCTATCTATCTATCTCTATCTATCTATCTATCTATCTATCTATCTATCTATCTATCTATCTATCAGTCTGTCTGTCTGTCTGTCTGTCTGTCTGTCTGTCTGTCTGTCTATTTATCCATCTATCTCAGACACACATCTCCAGCACTAAACTAACCGATACATAATAATAATAATAATAGCACGCACAGAATATTCGTACTCAGTTTTTCGCTAGTAAGGTAAAGTAAACAGTAAAGTGTGTTCAGTTTTTGACTAGGAGAACAGTGAAGTGCACTCCGTTTTTTTCTCTCCCCCCGTCCTAAGCGCGTGCGTGATTGCGCGCGCACGGTTGGCAGCTCCACGTCGACATTCTCCAGCTGAAGCTCTTCATCCACAGCTTGCAGGATCTCCAGTGTTCAGCAGCTCCAGACAGAGAAACAAGCAGACCCAGAGCTTCTCCAGGAACCCACAGACCGACTGAATGACCGAGAGCTGCAGCAGGTTTATTACTTTTGTTTTTAGATGCAGTGTTCCCAGTGCTTTACTTTGGAAGTGTGTGTGTGTGTGTGTGTGTGTGTTTATATATTTCGATTAGACTGTGCGTGCATGCGTGTGCGCGCGCTATAAAATCATGTCATCTCGTGATACAAAAAACATTTATTTATCCTGATATATTTATTCACAGACTTGGAGTAAGTTTGACAGATATGAAAGTTTCCCTATGGATGGTGAAGTGACATTAGCGCCTGTGTCTGCGTGGAGTTACACTCTTGACATATGGCATTCCCAGTTTGCCCCTTTCTTCACTTTTTTTGCGACGTCTCCTGCTTTAGTTGTTGTTTGTGGAACTCGATAAGAGTGTTTGAAGTTGAGGTGTTCCCGGGATGACAGACCGCGGTGGTGGGCTTCATTTGCTCCAGTGCTCTGCTCCACATTTGGACGCTTTTCGACACGTCAGCTGTTTCTGCGTCTGCACGCGCCGATGGTTAACTTCACTATATGCTGTGTAAACAGGCGGAGAGCAGAGGAGTCACATGCAGACCAACTACTGTCCACTTTCGGTTTATTTTATCGTATTTATTTATTTTGCATGTGTTTCTGCATATGCAATGTAGGCCGCCATATGTGTTCATCATGGTGACGTGATTGTGTGTGTGTGTGTGTGTGTGTGTGTGTGTGAGTGAGAGAGTGAACCCAAACTTACAACTTTATCCATCATTATTTAAATGTGTCTGATAGCCTTTATGGTGCTCACTGTCTTACTTCCATACTCTGATAACACTGTTAATCATCTTTCATTTAAGAATTGTCATATACTGTATACTGTGAAATTAACCCACCTGTTATATATATATATATATATATATATATATATATATATATATATATATATATATATATATATATATATATATACATACAGTTGAAGTCATAATTATTAGCCCCCCTTGGAATTTTGTTTTCTTTTTCTAATATTTCCCAAATGATGTATAACAGAGCAAGGAAATGTTCACAGTATGTCTGATAATATTTTTTCTTCTGGAGAAAGTCTTATTTGTTTTATTTCGGCTAGAATAAAAGCAGTTTTTAATTTTTTAAAATACATTTTAGGGTCAAAATTATTAGCCCCTTTAAGCTATATTTCTTTTGATAGTCTACAGAACAAACCATCATTATACAATAACTTGCCTAATTACTCTAACCTGCCTAGTTAAACTAATTAAGCCTTTAAATGTCACTTTTAGCTGCATAGAAGTGTCTTAAAAAGATCTAGTCAACTATTGTGTGCTGTCATCATGGCAAAGATAAAATAATAATTCTCAGAATATACAAACATACTTAATTTGTTAATTATAAAAATAATAAAAATAATTGCAAATTATTCTTATTATATTATTATTGTTATTATAGAACATTACAGTTATGTAAACGTATATAAAAAACTAATTAATTAATATGTATTTAAAATAGTTATTAATTGAATTAATAAATGCACATTTTACTGTATTTTTGCACTTTCTGCCCTTATTCTACTCCAATATGAAGGATTTTACTCGAATTTAATGCTAAATAAAAGTTTATACTGCATTATACCACAATATGAAAGTTTATACTGTATTTTACCGCAATATGAAAGATTATACATTTTATACCACAATACTGAAGATTATACTGTATTATACCGCATTATGAAAGATTATACCACATTATACCACAATATTAAAAATTATACTGTATTTTACCGCAATTTAAAAGTTTATATTGTATTATACAACAATATGGAAGTTTATACTGTGTTATACCGCAATAATGATTATACTGTATTATACCACAATATTGACGATTATACCCTATTATACTACATTATGAAAGATTATACCGTATTATACCACAGTATAGAAGATTTTACTGTATTCTACCACAATATTGATGATTATACTGTATTATACCGCAATATTGAAGATTATACTGTATTATACAGCATTATGAAAGATTATACCGCATTATATCGCAATATTGAAGATTATACCGTATTATACCGGAATTTAAAAGTTTATACTGTATTATACCACAATATGAAAGTTTATACAGTATTTACCGCAATATGAGAGATTATACCGCATTATATCGCAATATTGAAGATTATACTGTATTAAACCGGAATTTAAAAGTTTATACTGTATTATACCACAATATGAAAGTTTATACAGTATTTACCACAATATGAGAGATTATACCGCATTATACCACAATATTGAAGATTATACTGTATTCTACCACAATATAAATATTATACCGCAATATTAAAGATTATACTGGATTATACTTCATTATGAAAGATTATACTGCATTATACCACAATATTGAAGATTATACTCTATTCTACCACAATATGAATATTATACCGCAATATTAAAGATTATACTCTATTCTACCTCAATATGAATATTATACCGCAATATTGAAGATTATACTGTATTATACCACAATATGAATATTATACCGCAATATTAAAGATTATACTCTATTCTACCACAATATGAATATTATACCGCAATATTGAAGATTATACTCTATTCTACCTCAATAAGAATATTATACCGCAATATTAAAGATTATACTCTATTCTACCACAATATGAATATTATACCGTAATATTAAAGATTATACTCTATTCTACCACAATATGAATATTATACCGCAATATTAAAGATTATACTCTATTCTACCTCAATATGAATATTATACCGCAATATTGAAGATTATACTCTATTCTACCACAATATGAATATTATACCGCAATATTGAAGATTATACTCTATTCTACCACAATATGAATATTATACCGCAATATTAAAGATTATACTCTATTCTACCACAATATGAATATTATACCGCAATATTGAAGATTATACTGTATTATACCACAATATGAATATTATACCGCAATATTAAAGATTATACTCTATTCTACCACAATATGAATATTATACCGCAATATTGAAGATTATACTCTATTCTACCACAATATGAATATTATACCGCAATATTGAAGATTATACTCTATTCTACCACAATATGAATATTATACCGCAATATTAAAGATTATACTCTATTCTACCACAATATGAATATTATACAGCAATATTGAAGATTATACTGTATTATACCACAATATGAATATTATACCGCAATATTAAAGATTATACTCTATTCTACCACAATATGAATATTATACCGCAATATTGAAGATTATACTCTATTCTACCACAATATGAATATTATACCGCAATATTGAAGATTATACTCTATTCTACCTCAATAAGAATATTATACCGCAATATTGAAGATTATACTCTATTCTACCACAATATGAATATTATACCGCAATATTGAAGATTATACTCTATTCTACCACAATATGAATATTATACCGCAATATTAAAGATTATACTCTATTCTACCTCAATATGAATATTATACCGCAATATTAAAGATTATACTCTATTCTACCTCAATATGAATATTATACCGCAATATTGAAGATTATACTGTATTATACCACAATATGAATATTATACCGCAATATTAAAGATTATACTCTATTCTACCACAATATGAATATTATACCGCAATATTGAAGATTATACTCTATTCTACCACAATATGAATATTATACCGCAATATTAAAGATTATACTCTATTCTACCACAATATGAATATTATACCGCAATATTGAAGATTATACTCTATTCTACCACAATATGAATATTATACCGCAATATTAAAGATTATACTGTATTCTACCACAATATGAATATTATACCGCAATATTAAAGATTATACTGTATTCTACCACAATATGAATATTATACCGCAATATTAAAGATTATACTGTATTCTACCACAATATGAATATTATACCGCAATATTAAAGATTATACTCTATTCTACCACAATATGAATATTATACCGCAATATTGAAGATTATACTGTATTATACCGCATTATGAATGATTATACCGCAATATTGAAGATTATACTGTATTATACCGCATTATGAATGATTATACCGCAATATTAAAGATTATACTCTATTCTACCTCAATAAGAATATTATACCGCAATATTGAAGATTATACTGTATTATACCGCATTATGAATGATTATACCGCAATATTGAAGATTATACTGTATTATACCGCATTATGAATGATTATACCGCAATATTAAAGATTATACTCTATTCTACCTCAATATGAATATTATACCGCAATATTAAAGATTATACTCTATTCTACCTCAATAAGAATATTATACCGCAATATTGAAGATTATACTCTATTCTACCTCAATAAGAATATTATACCGCAATATTGAAGATTATACTGTTTTATACCGCATTATGAATGATTATACCGCAATATAGATGATTATACTGTATTATACAGCAGTATAAAATGCTCCAAAATATTAGTAACTAAAATATGAACTTGCAGTTTTCTAATATAGAAAATAAATTAATAATTAGTTATATTTATAATGCCAACACGCTTCAGAATAACACCACAAACCAAGCATTAATCTATTGTTCTTGTAAATTTGGTTTTCGACAGTGCAGTATTTTTTGAGTAAGTATGTAGTGTAATATGCGAGACAGAGGAGAGTAATGTAACGTGTGTGTTTGTTTCTTGCAGATGGCGGAAGAGTGCGAATATCATCAAGCAGCTCTCTGGCTTTCCAAGTAAAGTTCTGTGATACACTCCGACTCTGAATGTTTGCAGTCAGTGCATTACAGAACTTTGTTTTGGGAGTTTAAAGCTCAGGCCTGGAGGAGAAAAGCATGAAAACGACGTCGTGTTCCTCGACAACACACACAAAACATCATTACAATTACCACCATCTCATGCTCGTTCCCTTACCTTCAACTGCTATCCCCAAAATTCAATGTGTTTGTGTGTGTTATGTACGTGATCTGTTTTCAGAGTGTGTTTTCCAAGCACTCAATTAGCATAGCGAAGGCTATACCACAATTGCTAAACGGCTAAAAATAAGCGTTGCGCAGTAACACAGCTCTTTCCAATTAAACATTCCTTTCCGAAACCTCACTCAACACAGAAATGCGGCATTTTTTCCCATTGTTGTAAAAAGGAATGCATTTCACATGTAGAAGAAGGGAAAGTGTGTGAAATGGGTTTAGGTTTGTGATGACATCATCAGGAGGCGGTCACATGACTCTGAAGAGCACAGGTAACACTCTGATATACAGCGGGGAGAATAAGTATTGAACACGTTGTCGTGTTTTTTCCTGGGAGTTATATTTGTGAAGGGAATGGAATTGAAGCAGATTTTGATTTAAAAACCCGAACAATACAAACATAAAAATAAAATTAAACACGTTTATTAAGTTACGTTTAATAACAGTGGAAAGACAGGAGGAGGAAGTGCTGAACTACTGAAGTGTACTTAATTGGTGCTGGATGCCTCTCATATGAATAAAGAAGTCCCATGTCTTGCTCAGGTGCTTCTCACAGACTTCAACAGAGTTTCAAACTCTTGATAGTTCTGTGGGTCTCGTCTATCAAATCTGAGCTTTATCTGAATTCTCTATTGGATTCGAGTCAGGGGATTGTTTGGGCCATTCTACAGCTTGATTCTCTTTCACTGAAAGCATCCGAGAGTCTCCTTGGCTGTGTTTTGGATCATTGTCTTGCTGAAATGTCCACCCTGGGTTCATCTTCATCCTCCTGCTGATGTAGATGTTGGACTGAAGCAGCTGATGTTCATTTACACTGAGGAAGGGCAGAGGCTTGCTGAAGAACTACTGAGAGATTTCAGCTGCTGTCTGGGCTTTCACTGCTGAACTACGCCTCCCTTTCTTCGTGTGTTCAATCTTTTTTTTTTTTCCTGTGTCATTTAATTTTATTACACTGGATATAATTTGTAAATTACATGTGTTTTCTTTGTATATATGGATTTCACTGGTTGTTCCCAACATCCGGGGAACATTTCAAGTCAACAGCATCATTAGAAATATGTTTTCTCGGATAAATAAGGATGTGTTCGAGAACAAAGGATTGTCCCTTCTGTAAATGTTTTATTTGTAATATCTACGCAAGTGCTGTTAATGGCCAGAAGTTAACAAGAATTATTTCTCTACAGTTAATGTACAATAATAATTACTGTTTTTACTTCACTGTGAGTGTTGGGTTTCGGGGTATACATTAATAAAATACAATTTAATGGGTGAATTAATAAATAATAATAAGAATACTCTGTGAAATTACTGTTTTTACTGTACTGTGGGGGTTAGGTTTAGGGGGTAGATGCAAAAATAAAATGTATTGGTAATTTGGTAAATAATATAAATAATTCTTGCTAACTTCCGGCTACAGCTGTATCCCTTCTGATGATATTTGTCACAACACTGTTACATGCAGCGAGATTGGATCCCTTCAACCATACAAACATCAGATTTGTGTGATTTTTGTGTGACACATTTGAGATTTCAGGGGAACATAGGTCAGTTGAGAGGTTGCATAGAAAGAAGAAATGAGATGCATTAGGGGGGGAGAAAGGAGGTAAAGAAAAAAAAACTGTCCTTGAAGTAGGGCAGAGTGAGATCAGGGGGAAAAAGTTTTACGACCTGGGCACCTTGATGTCAAAACAACATCAAATTGACATCTAAAATTGGCGTCAGGACAGTCCTATAATCAAACCAATTTTTTACATATTTTAACAGCAACGTAGATGTCGATTTGACATCAAGGTAATCAATTGACGTTAAAATTGATTCTAGGTAGTTTCCTTGCATTGAAGGGGTACAAAATAAAGTTTTTATTTGTAACTGAAGTTTTGAAAATTAATAAAATATATATATATTTAGCTATAATAGCCTTTGTGTCATTTTTCTGGTGGTCAATGGGCATCAATTTGTGGATGTCAAATAGATGTCAAGGTTTTTACTTCAAACTGATTTGCATTTTTGACATGTTTTTTAATGTTGTTTTGACGTCAAATCAATTTGCATTTTTACGTTTTTTAAAATATTTATTTATGTCAAATCGATTTGCATTTTTACGTTTTTTTAAATATTTATTTATGTCAAATCAATTTGCATTTTTACGTTTTTTAAATATTTATTTATGTCAAATCGATTTGCATTTTTACGTTTTTTAAAATATTTATTTATGTCAAATCGATTTGCATTTTTACGTTTTTTTAAATATTTATTTATGTCAAATCAATTTGCATTTTTACGTTTTTTAAATATTTATTTATGTCAAATCGATTTGCATTTTTACGTTTTTTTAAATATTTATGTCAAATCGATTTGCATTTTTACGTTTTTTTAAATATTTATTTATGTCAAATCAATTTGCATTTTTACGTTTTTTTAAATATTTATTTATGTCAAATCAATTTGCATTTTTACGTTTTATAAATATTTTTTGACGTCAAATCGATTTGCATTTTTAGTTTTTTATATAGTTTTGACGTCAAATCGATTTGCATTTTTAGTTTTTTATATAGTTTTGACGTCAAATCGATTTGCATTTTTAGTTTTTTATATAGTTTTGACATCAAATCGATTTGCATTTTTAGTTTTTTATATAGTTTTGACATCAAATCGATTTGCATTTTTAGTTTTTTATATAGTTTTGACGTCAAATCGATTTGCATTTTTAGTTTTTTATATTGTTTTGACGTCAAATCGATTTGCAGTTTTTGTTTTTATATTGTTTTGACATCAAATCGATTTGCATTTTTGAATTTTTTTGTGATATCAATGTAGCGCTGTGTAATAATACTGACCTCAGATGTTGTTACAGCATGTACATTTTTAAATGTATTTTTTGATTCCAGCTAAATTAAAAGAAATAAGAAATACTTTCTACACAAGAAAAATATAATAGAAAATGCAGTGACAAATGTACTTGCTTGGTTAAACACTTAAAGACTTATGCAATCGTGTGTGTGTGTGTGTGTGTGTGTGTGTGTGTGTGTGTGTGTGTGTGTGTGTGTGTGTGTGTGTGTGTGTGTGTGTGTGTGTGTGTGTGTGTGTGTGTGTGTGTGTGTGTGTGTGTGTGTAAAATACCGCATCCTGAAGTATGCAAGGTGCAAAGAATGCATATGGGAAATAAAAGAGGTTTTACTGAAGTGTATTAAAGCACACATGTGACTGATTAATTAACACATAAACAGTGAAACTGCTCACTTAAAGGGCCAGTTCACACATTCAGGTGAAAAACATTTAATCCACAAATGTCTGATTACGCAAAGAGCATGTTTTAGGTAATCAAGCAACTCACTTTACCTCAGTATTAATGTGTTTTTAAAATGATAATTCAGTTCATGATTTGTTATGACAGAGTGCCAAGTAAAAGTTGTGAACTCCTTGCAGAATCTGTGAAAATGTGAATAATTATAACAAAATGCATGATTTTATTTATTTAGTACTGACCTGGGTATATGCATAATATAGAATATTATTAAATATAGTTCCCAAAATACAAACATAGCTGACATGATTCAGATAACACTGTGCAAAAGCGATGACACTTTTCTTTGGTTTGTGATGTTTTTATGAGTCTGTTGTTTGTTATGAACAGCTAAACTCCAGAAGAGTCATCAATGTCCTGTAGATTCATATATACATCAAACTGTAAACATCTTTTACGTGAATTATCTTACAGTACTAAATAAATAAATTAAAATTAATGTGTTGAAAATTATTAGCATGCATTTGGTATGAACTCTCTCTTGTTTTGTTAAAATGATTCAAAATGCATTAAGAACAGGGGGTGAAAACTTTTACACGGATAGATGATGGGTGTATGCATGGATGGATGGATGGGCGGGTCGGTGGGTGGGTGGATGGAGCTAGGCAAATAGACAGACAGACAGATGGGTGGATGGATAGGTGGATGGATGGATGGCGCAAGGCAGAGAGACAGATAGACAGATAGATAGATAGATAGATAGATAGATAGATAGATAGATAGATAGATAGATAGATAGATAGATAGATAGATAGATAGATAGATAGATGGATGGATGGATGGATGGATGGATGGATGGATGGATGGATGGATGGATGGATGGATGGATGGATGGATGGAGCAAGGCAGAGAGACAGACAGATAGATAGATAGATAGATAGATAGATAGATAGATAGATAGATAGATAGATAGATAGATAGATAGATGATAGATAGATAGATAGATAGATAGATAGATAGATAGATAGATAGATAGATAGATGAACCTATGACATACAGATAGATCGGAGAATCTATCGGATATGAAAATACAGTACAGTACAGGCAGCTCGACGAAGACAATAATAACAGGGAAACAAAGTATTAGCCCGTTTGCAAACATTGCTCTAATGTCATACTTGAGATGTAAATATATTTTCAGATTTGTGCCAGATTTTGTAGTCTTTCCTCCTCTTCCCTCTTCCAGCCAGTGAGCAGAGAGATGTATCAGAGCGGGCGGGTCTGGAGCTGGAGGCGGGGTGCGCTGCGGTGCATGCCGGGACGCGGTTGCTCATCTCCGCCTTCAGCCTCCATCAGCCGCCGCTGACCTCTGACAGCAAACACGGAAGCAGCATGGCGTCCAACGGCAGCAGCAGCAGCAGCAGATCACAGCACAGGCTGAGGATCATCGCCGGACACTTGCAGAAGCGCACAGAAGATCAACACACCAGTCTCTCCGCGCAAAACTGCAGAGCCGAGTCTCCCGGATCCAGCCCGAGCCGCCAGACACCGGTGCCCAGGAGGAGGTGCGTGTGTGCGGGGCTCAGTCCCCGGTGCCGCTCGCCTTAAAAACATGCATTATACACACAAACAAACAGCGCGTTTTATTGGAGTAAAGCGGTTACACTGTATCTCTGTGTGTGAGAGAGTGTGTATGTGTGAGTGTGTGTGTGTTTGAGGTCCAAACAAAGTGTTCATTCATCCTGGAGGAGGGCGCGGTGTCTGTGCACTGATGGACACTCATTTCTGGACATATTTCACAATTCCGATATATCGCGATAATAAACACACAATATCGTGAAAGTCCATAAGTTGTTGTTTATATAGAGTAAATAACTTGAAAACTCTGATAATATAGGCTATGCTGATATATTTCAATGCTATCGCATGCCAGTTCCTCACTTTTTTATTTAGTGGCTAATTTTACGATTAGCTAATTCACCACTGGCAATGCTTCCATTCAAAAATGCTAATTAAATTAATGCGCAAATCAGGAATATCGCATAAAACATGTGCAAATAAAGCAGCGTTTTCAAAGTCAAAGACAACAAAATCATCACTTTCTGATTAACTTGCGGCAAATATCAACAGTAAAAATAAAAATTTACTGCAGTAGGATGAGCTGTGTCAATCTTTTCGTTATTTAATAAATTACTTACGCCTCAGAACACAATGCTGACACTTGTATTTATTCTTCTGCGTGCTGTTTGTGTTGCTGTAACACTTCTGAAACACTAGCTAGCAGCAGGTTTGTGTTTCTTGGCGGGTGTTTTGTTTATTCTGAATGCTACTAGTAGCTAAAACTCGCTCATTCAGAGGCGGAAACTAGCAGACGTGCAACAGCTTTAATCATAAGCTAAACACTAAACAAAAGTTTCCATCTGGGGCCTGTTTCAGTAAGGAGGTTCAATCACCTCAGAGTTTAAACTTGAACCCATTTCTGTAAGGAGGTTAAGTGACAACTCTGAGTATTTTAACCCTGAAATGAGAGAAACTATAGGTTTTCCATTTCAAAATGGAAGAAAGCAGGGTAAGTCAAGCCTGTTTCTGAAAGAGAGGTAACTTTAATGCCTGGTTTATAATTCTGCGTCAAGTGACCGGCGTAACCCACAGCGCATGCATCGCACGTAGCTGTGCATTCATACTTCTGTGGGCTGTCTCTGTTGGTCTGCATTAACACTTCAGAGACACTAGTTGGCAGTGAGGTGTAAATGTTCCTCTGTGTCGAGTTTCTTTGCTGGTGTTTTGTTTTTTCTGAACGCATCCTGAATGTACAGGTGACTCAAACTCGCTCATTTTGAGGCAGGAACCGGCGGACGTGGAACAACTTTAACTATAAGGTAAACACAAAACAAAACTTTCCATCCGGAGCTCCTTCACGGGACTCCACACTTGTAAACAATCGCTCCATCTGGCTCACGCAGCTCTCGGTCCCGCCTAGACTAGTCAGCGCTACCAAGCCGATCAATCACAGAGCTTGTGTGACGGTCTTGCTTGGGCTGTCCTCTTACTGTACACTGTACAATGGAGACAGACGGCGCGTGTAAATAGTTGCTGGATCACAAAGAAAATGACCACCTCCACAGCAATGCTTCGTTAACTCTGCTCTGTTTTATTTAAAACAGTTTTATATATTTTTTATATGCCAATGAATTCTTTTTAACTTTGTGATCGTATAGTGTAAATTTTAACAGATTATGAAAAACATAACTCACTTTGAATTTTACATGACAAATTAATGAATCACAATTCTCAATGTACAATCACTGATTGTAACAGAGCAATACAATTCAACTCCAAAAGTAAGGAAACTTCCCCACCGAGTGGAGACTTTTAGTAACTCGTTTTGAGTAAGAAGAAAAAGAATTACAAACAATTAATTTATAACATTTAACACGTACCTGTACAATGGAGACAGACAGCGCGTGTAAATAGTTGCTGGATCACAAAGAAAATGACCACCTCTATATGAAACACAAGACAAACTGATTTCAATCAGGCCTCGTTATATAAACACGTTATAAACTCAAGATTGAGCAGCACACTCGACGCCAAACACAACTCAACAGTGTCCCAACATATTCATTGAAACATTAAGTCACATTAAAGCTAATATTTATGTGTTTTAAACACTTATTAATGGTCATTTTCCACCCGGGAGGAACGTGCAGCTTACCCACAGCAATGCTTTGTTAACTCTGCTGTGGGCCGTCTCTACTCCACACGCTTATTACATCACGCACACTCTAGAGGGCGCTGTCCCCATTTAGGCATTAATTTAACACACTTATTTACTCCGTTACACTTGCGCTTTGCGTCGATGCGACGTGTAGTTACATTTTTTGAAAGGTGCACGTCAGCGACGGCGTAGGGCTATGCGTCAACGAGTAGGCTGCGCCATAGCATACGTGTGCGCTTGACGCAGAAGTATAAATCAGCCTTAACTCAGAGTCTGTTACCAGGTCACTTAATCTGTGGACCTGACCTGGTTTTCTAAATTTCTAAATCTAAGTCTTACGTTTCCACCCACCTATTTTAATGCTCATTTTGGTTATGCTTATTAAAAAAAACAATTGATGGAAACATCATGATGCGCATAACTTAAAAAAAATATGCAAAAAAAAAAATGCGCATATCTACTGAGTGGGATAAACTTTATATATGATAAAAGTTGCACATAAATTGCGATGAAAACACTTTTACTGAACAAATTCCAGTGTGTGCATTAAAAAAAAAAGGTTTGTTTATAAGAGATCATATGATGATGAGTGTGTGAATAGACAAACGCAGGCTGAGCACACTGCAGAACATCGGGAATGTTGTTTTGGTCATTCTAAAGCGCCTTAACTGTTTCAGTATTAATGTTATTATATTATTAATGACCTCCAGAGTGTCAAGAGCATCGTCTCATGGCTTCAAACGCCCCCACATGCTCATTGTGTGTCAGCATTGTCTTCAGAGGGGCGAGCACATTTATTAAATAAAGAAAAGATTGACGCAGCGTCTTCTACCGCAGTTTTTAATTCTGTTTTTAGTGTTGATTGATATTTAGCGCCTGTTAATCAGGAAGTGACGATTTTGTTCTGTTTGATCTGTTGGATGAAAACGTGGCTTTATTGGCACGTCTTTTATGCGTTATTCCAGTTTTGCACAAAAATTGAATTAACATTTTTGGATGGAAACATAGCTATTGCCTACATTTCAGTCACACAAAGAACAAGAATTAGGACTGCTAGCTGAGTTTTAATTGAATTGTTGGTTGCAGCAGGACCTAATAATAACACTTCTGTTTTATTTACATTTAGTTGCAGAGAGTTATTTGTCATCCAGGTCTTAATGTCGGTCAGGCATAGGAAAAGACTTTCTAATGATAAATCTTTTCCTAATAGTGCATAAGTATGCGATTTAGGACGCAGCTTCTGAGTGGGTCTACTCAAAGTTGATTGGCCCAACTCAGATCAGCTGTTCTGAAACTGAAAACGCTGAGTTTTTAATCTCACGGTAAAACAACTCAGAGTTCAAGTTTAAACTTAGAGTTGGTTGAACCTAGTGAAACAGGCCCCTGGTCAATCAACTTACACTGACTCAGAGTTAAGCGCGCACACCGTGACTCTAAAAAGGCATTATCAATGAAGCGCAGATATTACGAGTCACCATGGCACTATTACGAGTCAGCATTTCATTCTCCAGCTAAAGTTAATGTGCTCATGCAAACTCATAGCAAACATGAGTGTATACATTTAAAACAGCAACACCACTGCATCAGTGAAACAGAGACAGCTAGCATGGGAAAACAGCAGCTCAAGCTAATGCGTATAATTTTACATTTAAAGTATTTAGATATTTAAGTAAAATAAAAAAAAAGCAATGCAATGTGTGACATTTATTGACTTTTCACTTAAAAAAGTGGGGAATTCCCATAATTTTGAAGTTATTTCAGATGTAATTGCATTAAATTGCATAAAATAGGCTACCTTGATGAATAAAGGGAGTACGCCGAAGGAAATAATTCTCCATTATGAAGGAGTGGTTTGTCACTGCTGGTGTCTTCAGTGCGCATTATAAACTCTCATCATCAGCCCTTAAAGCTATAGGTCACCCAAAAATAGTTCCCCTCGTCATCTCCGCAGCCTCAAGTAAACTAGATATTAAAACCAGGGCAGTTTTTCCACTTAATAGCTGGATTTAGGTCTGTTTCTTACACAAAAGATGTCGGAAATAGGTTGCACTTTATGTACAGCTGTCTGTATTATTGTACGGGCCATAGGTTTAGTCTTATGGTGTTTTTAGAGCTTGTCGTACACGTTCATAGATTGAAACGAGCCTTTTAAATGTTCTCTAATAATTGTATTTGATTTTTTTAAATGTATTTCAGAGGTACGAGGTAGGATAGATTGTCATTGTAATAAATTATAATAAAGAATAAACAGTAAATGTTATAAATCACTGCATGTCGTTTTAATCTCATAGCTCTAGTTTTCTTGCAGTTGTCAGTGTAAGTGCATGCATATATTATTTTCAATGTTTTTCTACAAGTTGTTTACATACATTTAAGCTCGTAAAATACTTTAATTGTCTCAGTGTACATGTAAAAACATCTATACTTTCTCAAAGAGTCTCAAACAGACTCGTTCTTTCTAATCCTCCTTTCCAAGCTCTCTCAGAACCGTCGCTTTATGTCTCGCAAGACTCATAAACTCGCAAATTCTGGGAATGAAGTTAGAAGTTCAATATATAACTGGAGTCACCTTCTGAGGTGTTTTATACAGTGCAGGTGGTGTCAAAGCAGTTTTATAGGGATAAACATGCACTAATAAAGTCAGCCATGAGGTTTCATGATTATAAACATGGTGCAAAGTGTTTAGATCAGCAAAAGCCAGACTCCGGAAAGAATCAAGTTTGTGAGAGATTAAACCAGGACTGTAGGCTACTACATACTGCTGTTAAAAACTAACAAGAGTGATGTAAGAAACAATCCTGGTGCGGTTTCTGCTGTTAGAATCTAGCCTAAAGAGATGTTTAAAACTAGCCTAGAGCACGTCTTCTTCAAAACCTAGCCTAGAGCACCCTCTACTGTTACAAACCTGCTTTAAGTGATGTTAAAAACTCACCTAGAGTGCCCTCTGCCCTAAAAACTAGCCTAACGAGATGTTAAAAACTAGCCTAGAGCGCCGTCTGCTGTTCAAAACTAGCCTAGAGAAATGATAAAAAAATAGCACAAAAATGCTGTCAGGTGTTAAAAAGCTAGCCTAAAGCGATGTTTAAAACTAGCCTAGACCACGTCTTCTTCAAAACCTAGCCTAGAGCACCCTCTACTGTTACAAACCTGCTTTAAGTGATGTTAAAAACTCACCTAGAGTGCCCTCTGCTGTTAAAAACTAGCCTAAAGAGATGTTAAAAACTAGCCTAGAGCGCTGTCTCATGTTTAAAACTAGCCTAGAGCGCCGTCTGCTGTTCAAAACTAGCCTAGAGCGCCGTCTGCTGTTCAAAACTAGCCTAGAGCGCCGTCTGCTGTTCAAAGCTAGCCTAAAGCAATGTTAAAAACTAGCACAAAAGTGCTGTCTGTTGTTAAAAGCTAGCCTAAAGTATTGTTTAAAACTAGCCTAGAGTGCCGTCTGCTGTTCAAAACTAGCCTAGAGCGCCGTCTACTGTTCAAAACTAGCCTAGAGCGCCGGCTGCTGTTCAAAGCTAGCCTAAAGCTGTTAAAAACTAGCACAAAAGGGCTGTCTGTTGTTAAAAGCGAGCCTAAAGTGATGTTTAAAACTAGCCTAGAGCGCCGTCTGATGTTTAAAACTAGCCTAGAGCGCCACGCGCTGTTCAAAACTAGCCTAGGGCAATGTTAAAAACTAGCACAAAAGTGCTGTCTGGTGTTAAAAGCTTGCCTAAAGTGATGTTTAAAACTAGCCTAGAGCGCCGTCTGCTGTTAAAAACTAGCCTAGAGTGCCGTCTGATGTTTAAAACTAGCCTAGAGCAGCATCTACTGTTAAAAACTAAAAAAAATATAGCCTAGAGCGTGTCTACTGTTAAAAAATTGCCTAAAGTGATGTTAAAAACTAGCTTAGAGCACCGTCTACTTTTCAAAACTAGCCTAGAGCACCGACTACTGTTTAAAACTAACCTAGAGCTCCTATTGTTGTTAGAAATTAGCCTAAGTGATGTTTAAAACTAGCCTAGAGCGCTGTCTGCTGTTAAAAACCAGCCTAGAGCGCCACCTGCTGTTAAAAACTAGCCTAAAGTGATGGTTAAAACCAGCCTAGAGCGCCACCTGCTGTTAAAAACTAGCCTAAAGTGATGTTTAAAATTAGCCTAGAGCGCCACCTGCTTTAGAAGCTAGCCGAGAGCGCCGTCTGCTGCTAAAATGTCTAGTCGTGATTTTTTTTTAAATCTAAGAACCGAGTACCTATTAAACAGCACCTGAAAGTCCGGTTTTTGAGTCTACAAAGGGAGACACCCTGGTTTCAGACATGTGCTTTCACTGGAAGTGATGATGATGATGCTTTTGTAAACGGGAGGTGGTGTTGCTTAATTTTGCCTGTACAGTATGTAGTTTCAGCAGAGGCTCTTAATGGGCAAGTTTAGCTGTTGTGTTGTATATTAAAGACTACAATCTCTCTCATCTACAGCTCCAAAACACTTGTGTTGTCACTGATACTTCCTGTTATATTCTAGAAAGAAGAAAAACTCAAGAATGCTGGAAAAACAGCCAGTGACTACCAAATATTTGTTTTTTTGTCCTACTATGGATGTCAATGGCTGCATTTTTCAAGACATCTTGTCCAAACAGGAGAAAATGCATAGCCTGCATCCACTCGAGTGTGATTTAATGAAGAGTAAATGTTCATGTTTGGATGAACTGCCCCTTTAAGAGTATTAAGAGGTATTGGTCAGGCTGTCAGCTGTTATGAGTGGGCATGTGAAGTGGTCTCATCACTCGCTGTATTTTTGTATGTCAAAAGTTAGTGTGAAAAGCTGCGCTGTGATTGGATGAAGGCCGGGGTGGCCTGACTCTGTATTTGCTAAGAGTGAAAAACAGACTTCCCTCATGTGGGATGAAGACGCTGCACTGACATCTAGTGTTAGATGTGAGGTAAAAACAACAACAGAGCCCCAGCGGAGTTATTTTACCACACTGTAAAACATGTCTGTTAATTAATAGTTTGCGTATTTTGGGTTTATTTATGGTTGTGAATTGCATTATGGGATGCTGTTCTCTGCTCTGTTGACTTTTAATGTTGAAAATTCAACTCTACAGTTTAACAGAGTGGCTTTTATTGACATTTTATTCGTAATATAAAGATTAATATTTAGAGAAATAAGTTTGTAAAATACCAGAAAATGTGCTGCAGCTTATTACAGAATTTCTGTAGTGAAATATACAACACTAACTCAATCAATATAGCACTGCAGACTAGGCATGGGATGATGACCGTGTTCAAGGTATAACTCGATTTGGAAAAGTCAAGGATTTAAAACCGCCAACATTTTCTGTAATACCGTTCCTAAGGTATGTGTAAGAATTTTATTTACTTTTTGTTGTTGTTGTTGTTTTTTAGGACGACAACAGAATCTCCAACAGAAAAGATCTCCAAAGATGTCGTTTTAAATCGTAAAGAAATCTGTTTTTGAAACTAATGAAGACAGCAGAAGTCAATGATTCATTTCCAGTATTTAACCTGACATGTTAACTTCTCCATAATATTTTAAAATCTTTCCAAAAATAAAATGTATTGTGTTCAAAGGTGGAAACAAATTGTTTTTTTTTTTTTACGTAGACATTTAAAAAGAATATATTTTACAGCAGTAATCACAAGAGATGGGTGACTCAAGTCACATAAGTCAGACTTAAGTTGCAAAATTTAGGACTTGAGACTTGCTTGACAAATATCCAAAAAAGACTCGTCTTGACTGTCGTTACTTGAGACTTGGACTTGATTTAAATGACTCAAAATAACTTGTTTTTGTTAAATAAATAACTGTTTGTAACTCCCACCTATAGTAATCACAATATCGTGATACCGTGATATTTTTATCTAAGGTTATCATAGCGTCAGAATCTTATAGACCTTTTTCATGGCTGCTGCATGGAGGGCGCCATAGCGACCAGCGTCTTCCGGTAGAATGCTAAAAACTTCCGTTCACAGTGTGAACAACTGGTAGTTTGTGCACCGAAAATGGGTTTCAATAACGTTTTTAATGGATAACAGAGTGTTTTTGTGACACACAACTTAGAAATGTGTCTGTTAAAGCCGTTATAATCTGTCACATGTGGTTCAAGCGCATCAGAAATACGAGAAAAACATTCTCCTAGTTCACGTGTCTGCCGTCAGAAATACAGTGTGTGTGTGTGCGTTCCCGGCCTGTCAGCTGTTAGCTCAGCGGCTCTTTAACACAAACACACACACACACACAGAGAGAGAGAGATAGAGGAGCAAACTAGAGTACTGGCATGAAACTTAACAGGTATGAAAGTCGTGCAATTTACAAAAATGAGCAATAAAAGTCTGTTATTGATCCTCTGCTGGCTGATTTGCTGTTCATTCTAATCGCGAGCCGTTTGTGTTTTATTTCGTGTGTTGTTTTCACCACGGTTTGTGTTTTTTTTGTCATTTTGAAATGACACTAGCCTATATTTTCGTGTGTGTGTCAAACATTTTGGTGAACTACATGTGTTTGGGCTGGTTATTTATTTGAAATAAAGAGAAAATGTTGACTTTAGCGATGACGAGGCTTCATTTAAACTGCAGAAGATGCCGTCTGACAACGAGGGCAAAACGCCTCACAGCAGCTGTTTTCCATCCTATTAGATCGCATTTCTTTAAATGATCAGTCCAGGAGATGCTGCTGATGGACAACAGTATTAGTTCAAAGAGGATAAAAGCAGGTAAAATAGATTAAAACTATCGTTTCAAAGCTGTCCAAATGTGACCATTTACACGCATCAGCTGCCGACCAGAACTTCTTCGCATTCTCCTTGCGCATACACACAAAGCATCATGGGTAATTTTGCGTTCCAAGAAAAAGGTCTATACCAGCCCATGCCAACTGCAGACTCTTGGTGTAACGGATCACAAATCTCATGGTTCGGATCACACTTCGGTTTTTGAGTCACAGATCAGCAAAATAGAGGAGACAAATGTCTTTTGCGTTCCATTTATACAAATATATTATTGCAAACACTGTTGATTTAACAAACAGAACCTGTCATTTTAATAAAAATAAAGATCGAGAAAGAGCCAGCTGAAAAAAAAAAATGTTCAATACAGTAGGAAAAACCATCTTATATAGAAACTATAGAAAAGTGCCTTTAAATCACAGGTCTTCTCAGTGTTTAAAAACCATCCCATTCGCTTACACTTGTGGTCTTCACACTTAAGAGTGTGTGTGTGTGTGTGTGTGTGTGTGTGTGTGTGTGTGTGTGTGTGTGTGTGTGTGTGTGTGTGTGTGTTTGCAGACCCGCTGTGTGTTTTTAGCTGAGCGTCGCAGCAGGAGCAGCACATGCACATCACAGCTGTCCTCCAATAATTCTGTATTTACTGCTGTGTGCTGAACATCATCACACACTTGCTAGTGCTTGAGAGTTCACCTACTCTGACATGCACATCGCTCTTTATCTGAGATGTGTGTGCACTGCAAAAAATGCTTTGCTTACTTACAGAACTGTCTCTTAAAGTACTTTACATAAGCTTTAGTATTGAACACATTGTCCTGTTATTTTTCTGGGAGTAATATTTCTGAAGAAGCCCAGTTTGATGAGCTGTTGTCGGTGTCAGCTGAAGGATTTCCCCTGTGACACCAACTATAGGCGCTACGTCACAATCAAGCCCGCACAAGAGCAAGCTCCTGATTGGTTGATGTGGCGCAAATGTCCAAAGTTCAGATTTTCGAACTCGAGCAATTCGCACGAAACGCAGGTAAAGCGCGTCAAACTCGCTTAATCGTAATTGTTTTGGTGACTGTCACTTTAAATTCAAATGAGACAGCTCTTTTTCAGAAGAGGGCGGAGCTATGAATGCCTATGTGTCAGCATAGTGGCAGGTTCAAAACAAGACTAACCGCCTGTGCTGATGAGTGAGAGATGGTCAATAGTGGGCGGGGCTTATTTCTCTCTCTGATGACATCATACAAAGGGAGAATGTCAATCAAAGTGTTTCTGCAGACTGCTTTCATCAAGTCTGATTATAAACAATGCAGTTAACTCATGTTTACCATTATGAGCTGGTTATTTTCACAGGCTGTCCCCACACAACTGTGTTTAAACCCCTTATAAACATGATTTTGGCATCATAGTTCATCTTTAAAAAGAAAGCATATAAACTGTGCGTTATTTTTTGTTTTCTAGGCAGGAAATCATGAAGTGGAACGGCTGGGGTTACAGCGACTCAAGATTTCTGTTTAATAAAAAGGGTCAAGCAGAGTTCACAGGCAAACGGTGAGTGTGACGCACCAAACCAACATGAGTTAGACGAGATCATTCAACATACTGTCCATCTGCAGCCACTGGGGAATTCCTCACACTGAGTGTAACATAAAATGAATTTTAAAGTGTCCTTAATTCATTTATTATGCTACACATTACAGAATTGCGGATACATTTCAAGCGTTTTCTATTTATTTTTCTTATTAATGATATACACTCGCCGGCCACTTTATTAGGTACACTTGTCCAAATGCTCATTAACACAAGTTTCTTATCAGCCAATCACACTGCAGCAACTCAATGCATTTAGGCATGTAGACATGGTCAAGATGATCTGCTGCAGATCAAAGCGAGCATCAGATGGGGGAGGAAAGGAGATTTAAGTGACGTTGAACGTGGCATGGTTGTTGGTGCCAGACGGGCTGCTCTGAGTATTTCAGAAACTGCTGATCTACTGGGATTTTCACGCACAACCATCTCTAGGGTTTACAGAGAATGCTCCGACAAAGAGGAAATATCCAGTGAGCGGCAGTTCTGTGGGCGCAAATGCCTTGTTGATGAGGCCAGAGGTCAGAGGAGAATGGCCAGACTGGTTCCTGCTGATAGAAAGGCGACAGTAACTCAAATAAGCACTCGTTACAACCGAGCTCTGCAGAAGAGCATCTCTGAACACACAACAAGTCCAACCTTGAGGCGGATGGGCTACAGCAGCAGAAGAGCACACCGGGTGCCGCTCCTGTCAGCTAAGAACAGGAAACTGAGGCTACAATTCACACAGACTCACCAAAACTGGACAATAGAAGATTGGAGAAACGTTGCTGCTCTGATGAGTCTCCATTTCTGCTGACACATTCGGATGTCCGGGTCAGAATTTGGCCTCAACAACATGAAAGCATGGATCATCCTGCCTTGTATCAGCGGTTCAGGCTGGTTGTGGTGGTGTAATGGTGTGGGGGAGATTTTCTTTGGGTCCATTAGTACCAATTGAGCATCAACGCCACAGCCTACCTGAGTATTGCTGCTGACCATGTCCATCCCTTTATGAGCACAGTGTCTCCATCTTCTGATGGCTACTTCCAGCAGGATAACGCAGCATGTCTTGAAGCTCAACCATCTCAGACTGGTGAACATGACGATGAGTTCACTGTACTCAAATGGCCTCCACAGTCAGCAGAGCTCAATCCAATAGAGCAGCTTTGGGATGTGGTGGAACGGGAGATTGGCATCATGGATGTGCAGCCGACAAATCTTCAGCAACTGTGTGATGCTATCATGACAATATGGAGCAAAATCTCAGAGGAATATTTCCAGTAGCTTGTTGAATCTCTGCCATGAAGGATTAAGGCAGTTCTGAAGGCAAAAGTGGTCCAACCGATAAGTGTGTGTGTGTGTGTGTGTGTGTGTGTGTGTGTGTGTATGTGTGTATATATATATATATATATATATATATATAATTTTTTTGTTTGTTAAATAGTAATAGCAATTATATTCTAATTATTATTATTTTGTTAATATTGTAATTTTCCATGGTGTAGAAAATTTCTCTTCTGTGCCAAGACATTTTTCTGTGTGTTGACGCCATCTAGTGTCTGTAATCTGCATTGCTGTGTGTGTGTATGTGTGTGTGTGTGTGTGTGTGTGTGTGGACACTGGTGTGATCAGACAGACACAATGCAAATGTTTAAAAAAAATAGAAGCATTGAATTGCTTAATGACATGATTTTATTCATATAGTATGTACACAGTTTTAAGCCATAAAATCAGCATTTAGTGTGTGTGTGTATGTGTGTGTGTGTTGTCTTTAGGTATCGGTTGAGTGGGTTGATTCTGCCGAGTCTGAAGGACTGGTTTGAAGGGACGTTTGGAGCCAGTTTACAGCATAAATCTCCTGCTACTGTGAGTGTAATGGTGTATGTGTGTGTGTGTGTGTGTGTGTATTTGCATGAGTGAGGTTTCTGTGTGTGTTAGTCTGAAATGGCGGGGATGTGTTTGTCTTATGGTGTGTGTCTGTTTGTTTGATTTGGTCTGTATTTGTAATGTGTATGTGTGTGTGCAGTCGTCTCTGAATGTGAGCGCAGTGTCGCCTCCAAACCTGAATGAAGCATTCTCTGAGGATCTGAAAGCTGCAGGTCTGCTGGCGTCTCATGATGCGGAGGATCGGGTTTTCCGAGCTCATGGTAAAACACACACACACACACACACACACACACACACACTTACAGTTTCTGTTTCACGCACAGGCTTTTATTCAATTTTGCTTTCATTGTATAAAAGTTTACCAAACTTTCAAGCATGCACAGGGGAATTTTACTATGATTTACCTCATTTTTACAGGTCATGTGATCATTTTAGTTTTGATTTTATTGTTTTAGCTAAAAATTATTTAGTTCAAAGTGTTTAATATGATTTAATAGTAGAATTAAATAAATAATGAAATAGTAAAATAAATAAATAATTAAATAATAAAATAAATAAATAATTAAATAGTAAAATAAATAATTAAATAATTAAATAGTAAAAAAATACATGAATATATAAATAGTAAAAATACATAAATAAATAATAAAATAAATACATAAAAATTAAATTGTAAAATAAATTTATAAATAATTAAATAGTTAAATAAATAAATAATTAATTAAATAGTAAAATATATACATAAATAATTAAATAGCAAAATAAATATATAAATAATTAAATAGTTAAATGAATAAACAAATGAATGAATAAATAAACAAATAAATGAAAAGTAAAATAAATATATAAATAATTAAATAGTTAAATGAATAAATGAACGAATGAATAAATAAATATTTTGAAGAGGTTAGCGTTTTCTCAAATCTTACAGACTACTTCAATTATATAGCATCCTAAATCAACCTTTGTTCTTATGGATTCTCATTTGTGTGTCTTCTTAAAGTGTCTGTTTTCTTCTCCTCAGGTCATTGTCTGCATGAGATCTTTGCTCTGCGGGAGGGCAGGATCGGCCGTGTGCCCGACATGGTGGTTTGGCCCAGTGAGTGACTGAAGGCTTAAAGGATTACTCCACCTTTTTTCAAAAGTCCATTAGCAGTCCATGCAGTTAAACAGTGTACTATTTTTGAATCCATTCAGCTGATTTCTTGTTCTGGCGGAGTCACTTTTAGCTTAGCATAATGAATGGAATAAGATTAGACCATTAGCATTTAATAAAAAAAAAGGGTTTTGATCAATTTCCTTTTTAAATTATATCCTACAAGTATTAAGAGTTGACTTGAACCATTTTTTATTCCATTCAGTCGATTTCTTATGCTGGAGGGGTCGTTTTCAGCTTAGCTTAGCATAATGAATGGAATCGGATTAGACCATTAGCATTTCGTTATTAAATTTTTTTTGATAATTTTCCTATTTAAAGCAAATCCTATTATTACCCTAAATATTTACAGTTGACTTTAACCATTTTTAAACAATTTAGCCGACTTGTTCTGGGTGTGCCAATTTTAGCTTAGCATAATGATCGGATAGGACCATTAGCATTTTATTATAAAAATTTCAAAAAAGTTTTGATCATTTTTTAAACTAAAGCATATTTAAGAATTAACAGTTCACTTGAACAATTTTTTAATCCATTCAGCCAACTTTTTTGTTCTGGCTGTGTGAATTTTAGCTTAGCATAATTAATTAAATTGGATTGGACCATTAGCATTTCATTAAAAAATTTTTAAATAATTTTCCTAAATAAAGCGTGTGCTATTAAGTATCCAACAAGTATTAACAGTTGAGGAAGATTATTAAAATTAGTCTAATTCAAGTCTAATTCAATTCATTAAGCTAAGCTAACCTAAGCTAAGCTAAAAGTGACCCCACCAGAAAAAAATTCCTGAATTTATTCAAGAATGGTTCAAGTCAACTGTTAATACTTGTTGTATACTTTTAGGATACACCATAAATTATCGAATTAATTATTTTTTTTAAATTTAAGAAATGCTAATGGTCTAATCCGATTTTATACATTTTGCTAAGCTAAGCTAATAGTGACCTTGCCAGAACAAGAAATCGGTGGAATGGGTTCAAAAATGTTTTATGCCAAATGTTAACGTTTTAAAATGATACATTTTAAATAGGACAATTGTCGACTTTTTTATTTTTTTTATTTTTTATAAAATGCTAATTTTAAGAAATGTAGAAAATGAGCTTTAAAAACAAAACAAAAACAGTGGAATGTTCCTTTAAGATCCATCCCAGCTAATTAATATTTATGAACAGCCCTTTAATCAGAGGGAAAAGGGGGCATGTGTTGTCCTGTGTGCTCTGCTTTCTGATTGGTGAATTTCTGACAGGCTCATTTCAACATGTCAGATTGATTTCTGAGCTTTGATTAGCAAAAAAGCTCAAGCAGGCAGTAAATCACATTCATTCATCCAGAACACTCTCTCTCTGATTCCCATATAACCTCCACCGCTGGCCTGGATTTCTGGTTTATTCTGTAGCCAAGCAAAAAAATAAAGCATTCTTAAGGGGGCTAATAATTTTGACCATAAAACTGTTTAAATAACATTCAAGTCCATCCAATCTAAAAAAATAAACTTTTCCCAGAAGTCAAAATATTATAGGAAACTCTGTGAAAATGTCCTTAATCTGATGAGAAATATTTGGAACAATAATAAATATATTACAACAGCTACTTTTAATTGGTATAATATTGAGCACTATTGCTGTCGTTATTTGATTTTTGATTAATAAGGGAGTTTTTATTAACAGTTGACTTGATTGATTTTTTTTTTCAATCCAGTTAGCCGAATTCATTTTTTGGCTGTGACTTAGCTTAGCATAATGAATTGAATGTGATTAGACCATTAGCATGTCATTAAAACAAAACAAAAGAGTTTTTAAATTGTTCCATTTAAAGTATATTCTGCAAGTATCCTACAAGTATTAACGATTGACTTGAACAATTTTCTAATATATTTAGCCAATTTCTTTTCCTGGCTTTCACTTTTAGCTTAGCATAATGAATTGATTTGAATTTGACCATTAGCATTTCATAAAAATAAATAAAAATAAGATTTTGATCATTTTTCTGTTTAACGCATATTCTGTAGTTATCCTACCATTGACTTGAACCATTTTTAAATCCATTTAGCCGATTTCTTGTTCTGGCTGTCACTTTTAGCTTAGCTTAGCATAATGAATTGGATTAGACCATTAGCATTTCATTACAAAAAATAGATTTTATATTTTTCTATTTAAAGTGTATTCTGTAAGTATCCTACAAGTATTAGTAATTGACTTGAACCATTTATGAATCAATTTTAGCCAATTCTTTTTTTGGTTGTGGCACTTTTAGCTTAGCGTAATGAATTGAATCGGATTAGACCGATAGCATTTCTTGAAAAAAAAAGTTTTGATCATTTTCCTGTTTAACGCAAATTCTGTAAGTATCCTACAAGTATAAACAGTTGACTTGAACCATTTTTTAATCCATTTAGGCGATTTCTTATTCTGAAAATGTTTTTTTTATGAAATGCTAATGGTCTAATCTGATTTCATTTATTATGCTAAGCTAAGCTAAAGTGACCTCGCCAGCACAAGAAATTAGCTGAATGGACTCAATAATGGTTCCAAAAGTTTAGAAAAATAATAAAAATTTCACAGGAGGGTATATTTCACCTGTATATTACAACAGTTATTTTAATTGGAAACAGATCACTATTGCTGCCTTTACTTGATTTTTGATTAATAAGAGTTTTGATAATTTTCCTATGTAAAGCATATTCTGTAGGTATCCTTCAATATAAACAGTTGACTTGAACCATTGTTGAATTCATTTAGCTGATTCTTTGTTCTGGAAAAAAGCTTTATTGTTTTTAATGAAATGCTAATGGTCTAATTAATTTCCATTCATTATGCTAAGCTAAGCTAAAAGTGACCTCACCAGAACAAGAAATTAGCAAAATGGATTTAAAAATGGTTTCAAAATATGTGGGGAAAAAAATGTTGATTTCATAAGAGGGTATATTACAAGTGTGTAGTATGATAGTTACTTTATTTGGAACAATATTCCATCACTTTTGCTGTCGTGACTTGATTTTTGATTTAGCTTTAGTGAACATAGAAATTTCTTTCAAAAACATTAAAGAAAATCTTTGGTATATGAGTTGTGCTGTTGTGATAGATCTACAAGGGCTATAAATAAGCGTGTTGTAACCAGTATTGTTTTTATTTTATTATTATTATTCAGGCTGTCACAGTGATGTGGAGAAGATTGTGGATCTTGCCTGCAAACACAACGTCTGCTTGATTCCCTACGGAGGCAAGTAAAGCATCAGCAAATGATGCAATCATCAGCTTTAGATGTAATTGACAATCAAAACAGCATCACACATCGTCTTAAAGCAGTCTGCTGCCTGTTCACAGTTTGAATGAACAAACGGCATAATTTCCCTACATTTTACACAAAATAATTAGCATTTTTAACATGAATGAATGAGTGAAACAAAAACATAGGCTATATTAATTTATTGTTAAAGAAATAAACTGCTTTAAGACCTGGTCTCCCAAAAATATTGATCACAACTTTTTTTGCACCTTGATGATGATCATAAATGCATACATTTGTTATATTATTTTTGAAATGTTTAATATTGGAGACTGAAGCAATGATGCTGATAATAAATTACATTTAATAATCTGTTTTATCATTTTATTTTGCAATAATATACAGCAAATTGCACCAGGAAAGTTGTTATCACTTATTATTAACCTTAAATATCGTATCTATCAATGAAATTTTCCTGCCGTGAAACTAGCCTTTGGCGAGGCAGTGGCGCAGTAGGTAGTGCTGTCGCCTCACAGCAAGAAGGTCGCTGGTTCGAACCTTGGCTCAGTTGGCATTTCTGTGTGGAGTTTGCATGTTCTCACTGCCTTCGCGTGGGTTTCCTCCGGGTGCTCCGGTTTCCCCCACAGTCCAAAGACATGCGGTACAGGTGAATTGGGTAGGCTAAATTGTCCGTAGTGTATGAGTATGTGTGTGAATGTTTGTGTGGATGTTTCCCAGAGATGGGTTGCGGCTGGAAGGGTATCCGCTGTGTAAAAACTTGGTGGATAAGTTGGCGGTTCATTCCGCTGTGGTGACCCCAGATTAATAAAGGGACTAAGCCGACAAGAAAATGAATGAATGAATGAATGAATGAAACAAGCCTTTGTTGCTGACGTGCTATTAAATAAAACATCTTCATCATTTTAACATATTTTTTTCTATGTTTCTAATAAAATAAATGCAGCTCTTGGAAACAAAATGATCATTTACACCGGAAAAATTAGTATTCCACACGTCACACTTTTTCTCACAAAACATATTTCTGAAGGTGCCGCTGATGTCAATCAAATACATCCATATATGCAAAGAAAACAAATCCAGATGAAGTTGCATGTAATAAAACGAAATGACGCAGGGAAAAAGTATTGAACACATGAAGAAAGGGAGGTGTAGAAAGGCAGACAGCAGCTGAAATCTCTCAGTAGTTCTTCAGCAAGCCTCTGCCCTTCCTCAGTGTAAATGAACATCAGCTGCTTCAGTCCAACATCTACATCAGCAGGAGGATGAAGATGAACCCAGGGTGGACATTTCAGCAAGACAATGATCCAAAACACAGCCAACGAGACTCTCAGATGCTTTCAGAGAAAGAAAATCAAGCTGTAGAATGGCCCAACCAATCACCTGATCTCAATCCAATAGAGAAAACAGAATAAAATTAATGAACTTTTTTTTAATGAATTTATTCTTGTAGTTAATGGAGTCTCTTAGAGCTGTTGCATTTTGTTAGTTATCTCTATTTGGCGTCTTGTGAATGTCTCCCATTTTGTTTTTATTTAATTTTTAATTCTTTTTTGTATCTTTTGTTTTTGATGCCTCTTATTGTAATTTAAAAATGCACTATATTAAAAAGGTACTCTATTTAAACCCTGTCAGATGTCCATTCCAGTAGTGGACACTTAGTGTAGCGTGATCATTAGTGGGATCGGACCTTTGGACTGGATCGTTGCCTTACTCTCTCATATATTGTGGTGTGTTCAGGTGGTACGAGTGTGTCCAGTGCTCTAGAGTGCCCTCAAGAGGAGACGCGTTGCATTGTTTCTTTAGACACGTCTCAGATGGTGAGTGGAGACACATACACACACACACACAAAATTACGCACAGACACAAAGACACATACACACACAAGCACGTTCAAAATACACCCAGATGTGCACACTCACACACACTTTTACAAACATACACACACAAACACGTTCACATGCACAGACGTGGACACTCAAACATACATACATACACACACACACACACGTTCAATCAAACACTCTTATAAACGCACACACATGCTCTCTCTCTCTCTCTCTCTCTCTCTCTCACACACACACTCAACCTCTCACGCACACACACACACACACACACACACACACATGCAAAGATGCACACACGTTCACACACATGCATGCAAACACACACAAGCACACGTTCACATACACACAAACTTACACACACCCGTACAAACATAAACACACATGCTCTCTCTCACACACACTTTCACATACATGCAAACACAAGTACACACACACAAGCACATGCTTAGAAACACACAGACGTGTACACTCAGACACTCGTACAACCCACACACTCACACTCACACACAAGCACATGCTTACAAACTCACTGACGAGCACACTCACAGACACTAAAACAAACATACACACACACACACACACACACACTTAGCCCCTCACGCACACACACTCGCATACATGCAAAGACACACACTCAAGCACACATACACACAGACATGCTCACTCACACACACTCTTACAAACACACACACTCTCTCACACACACTTAGCCTCTCACGCAAGCACACAACCGCACACACACACACTCAGACTCTCAAACAAACACTCTCACTCTCTCTCACACAAACACATGCCCCCAAATACACAAATACATGCTCTTTCTCACACACACACACACTGACCTCTCTGTGTCCTGTGGGCTGAGCTCAGTTATGTGTGGGCTGAGTTTAACAGCAGTGAATCAGTTTGACATGTGCTTTGAAGGAGACCTGAGCACACACACACGCACACACACGCTTTAATCAATCCCTCAGCTTTCATTCGAGCACATCACTGACACTGTAACCTTCTGTGCACATGCTCATATCCTCTGTGGTATTCTAGTGTATCTGCTGCGTCTTATATTATAGCACATTCTGTGTGTTTTCATCTATTCTAAAATGCAAAACTGACAACACTGATGCACTATTAAAGCTGCAATATAGATGTAATTTGTTTAATTGTTATATTTATGTCTACATGGTGTGTATGTGGCCTATGCAAGTGCAAGAATTCTCCAGGAATGGTTTTATGTGCTCATTTACTGACCTAGACAGAAGCGCTAGAGTGGAACGCTCGCTTTTGACCATATTTGGAATGGTCAATAATGTAAACGATGAGCTGTGCTCTGATTGGCTTTCACACCGCGGCTGTTGTGAATGTTTAAAATTCGAAATGATTGTAAAAATACAACATTGTCAAAAGCTTTAAATATGTGTAGAAATATTATATTAATGATTAAAATACAAGATTAGAAAGAAGTTAGCCTAACAATTTAAACTAGTGCCGTCTAATGACTAATCGGTGTTAACTCCATCTAAAATAAAAGTTAATGCTTACAAATTATATATTTGTATATTTTTGTGTATATAAATGTATGCATGACTTTATTACTATTAGGGCTGTGCAATTAATCGCAATCGCAAAAAATTCGCAACTTAAGCACACGCAATTTCTAAATCGCAAAAGGCTACAATTTTTTATCTAATAATTTATTTAGAATTTTATTCAGAATGTTTTTGTGCGCATTATATTAATATGTTAACCAATCAGAGCTGACGTAGCACACCGGGCAATTACAGCTATTATGTTAACCAGCTGACTCTGACGAAGTTGAGTGGGAGAACCGAATAGGCGAGCAGGAGGAAAGAACATTAAATATGGATGCAGGTCGAAATAAAAATGATTTAGTGCCAAGGAGAAATTCAACGACAGTCATTTTGGAGTATTTTGGATTCAGGAGAGAGGATGTGTCACAGAGTAAGGCAATTTTCAAGACTTGTGAAATGATTATTCCAACAAAACGGAGCAATACTACAAATCTGATCCAACACTTAAAACAGTGATCAATGCATGTCGACAAAGTCCATCAAAACAAACAAAAGCACACATCAAAGCCAGCCCAAACAGACTAAACTAGTATCCATTGTTCAAGCATTTGCAAGTGCCGTGCCGTACGGGAAAGGGTCAAAACAGCACAAAGTAATTACTGACTCAATAGTTTTGTTAAGCACTTCTTGTGCACTGAATGCATTTAGATTGTATGTAGCTTGTTTGAAAAAGCAAAAAAAGTTGCCAAAATCGCAAATAAAATCGCAATCGCAATATTCATTTGTAAAATCGCAATATGATTATTTTGTCCATATTGCACAGCCCTAATTACTATATATAAAATATTTGCATAATCATAATAATCGCATAAATGTGTGTATTTTTTTGTTTTATGTACTAATTATACAGTTGAAGTCAGAATTATTTGGCCTCTTTGATTTTTTTTTTTTCTTTTTAATATTTCCCAAATGATGTTTAACAAATTCAGGAAATATTCACATTATAATATTTTTTCTTCTGGAGAAAGTCTGATTTGTTTTATTTCGACTAGAGTAAAAGCAGTATTTAGTTTTTAAAAAGCCATTTTAAGGACAATATTATTAGCCCCTTAAAGCAATATTTTTTTCGATAGTCTACAGAACAAACCATCGTTATACAATATCTTGCCTAATTACCCTAACCTGCCTAGTTAACCTAATTAAGTTAATCTAGTGAAGCCTTTAAATGTCACTTTAAGCTGAATACTAGTGTCTTGAAGAATATCTAGTCTAATATTATTTACTGTCATCATAGTAAAGATAAACTAAATCAGTTATCAGAGATGAGTTATTAAAACTATTATGCTTAGAAATGTGTTGAAGAAATCTTCCCTCCCGTAAACAGAAATTGGGGAAAAAACTAAACTGGGGCGAATAATTCTGACTTTAACTGTATATTATATACGTATATATTATATATTAGTATATTTCTTTGTACAGTATGTATTTTATGTATAGTGTGTGTGTATATTTATTCATATTTACATAAATATACACAATACACACAAATATATTAGGTAAATACAAACGTTTGGATGCCATTAATCTTTCGGTGGCACTGAATAAACAGTGTAATAAATAAGAAACTGTAAGTGTTTATCATTATGTATCATTAATACTCAGAAACAAACATTTGCTGTCAGCTGGGACAGATTTTTAGTATTTAATGTTAATTTTTAATCATTATTTGTTTAGAACCGAATATTGTGGATCGATGAGAAGAATCTGACGGCTCATGTGGAGGCAGGAATCATCGGGCAGGATCTGGAGAGACAGGTCAGTGACTAACAAACAGGGTAAAGTACAGGGCGGGTCGTTTATATGGATACACATTAATACAATGGGAATGGTTGGTGATATTAACGTCCTGTTTGTGGCACATTAGTATATGTGAGGGGGCAAACTTTTCAAGATGGGTGGTGACCATGGTGGCCATTTTGAAGTCGGCCATCTTGGTTCCAACTTTTGTTTTTTTTTTCAATGGGAAGAGGGTCATGTGACACATCAAACTGATTGGTAATTTCACAAGAAAAACAATGGCGTGCTTGGTTTTAACGTAACTGTATTCTTTTATGAGTTATTTACACGTTTCAGACCACTTATAAATTGTGTTCAATGTGCTGCCCATTGTGTTGGATTGTCAATGCAACCCTCTACTCCCACTCTTCACACACTGATGGCAACGCCACAGGAGAAATGCCAGCACAGGCTTCCAGTGTACGTAGTTTCAGGTGCCGCACATCTGCACTTTTAAGGCATAAAACTATTAAGGGATTTATTATTAATAGAATCAACTATTGATCATGGGAATTCGTGGAAACCGATATGTTTAATGTCTGGGTGATTCCAGAAGATATTTTCCAAAAACAAATAATTTAATGAAACAATTTTAAATACTAACGCGCATCATCTGTAGAAAATAATGTTTATTTGTGTATTCGGGGACATTTTGTCTTGAAAATATGAACTTAAAGATTAACGAGAAGCAACGTTTAATAATGGAAACAGAGAAAATGCTGGAAATGTAGCCGCAATTCTGGAACGAGTCGCAAATAAAACAAGCAAACTACCTCTTTTACTGTTATACTGACACGCACACACACACACACACACACACACACACACACAGCAGATGGTCCCATCAAGCTAATGTCGAAAAATGGCCCTGGTGCCACTGGTGAGCTGTAGCATCGTGTGTGTGTGTGTGTGTGTGTGTGTGTGTGTGTGTGTGTGTGTGTGTGTGTGTGTGTGTGTGTGTGTGTGTGTGTGTGTGTGTGTGTGTGTGTGTGTGTGTGTGTGTGTGCATTCTAGAGTGTATGTATGCTAATGCGTGTTTGTGTGTACGCTTGTCTGTGCTAATTTTTGGCTGTGTATGTTAGTGCGTGCGAGTGTGTGTGTGTGTGTGTGTGTGTGTGCGCACGCGTATTCTTGGCTGTTTGTTTGAGTGCATTCTTGAGTGTGTGTACGCTTGTGTGTGTGTGTGCTTTTTGTGTAAGTGTGCATGCTTTTGTGAAGTTGTGTGTGTGTGTGTCCATACTTGTGTGTATGTGTGTGCATGGTTGTGTGTGTATGTGTTTGTGTGTATGTGTTTGTGTGTGTAATATAATAACAGATGGTGGACCATTAAAATGTGTGTTTGTGTTTCCCTGGGGTTGTCTTAATAAAATCTACCAAAGTGTGTGTGTGTGTGTGTGTGTGTGTGCGCGTGCGTGTGTTTTCTCTCTGGCTGATCAATAAGCCCATCAGCTCTCACACACAGGTATACGATGCTCACACACACACTCGAGTGCGCTCACACATTGATTGTAAATCCGATATCGTCGCACTCCTGAATGCTGATTGGTCGATGCAGTGATCCAGATGTGCTAAAATACCTGATATTGTAACGTGTGTGTGAGTGTGTGTAATATTCAACATCTGCTCAGCATCTGCTGTGGGGGTCAAAGAGGAGACGTCCTGTTTTACTGTCCGCATCAATTTACTTCTTTAAAAGGTGATTCATGTTTAAACATGAAAGCAGAGCTGTAAATCTCCTGATCAATTCTGGAAAACATGTTCAAAACACTCTAGAAGTACGTCTGAAATGATGTTTCATTCTTTCATTCACTCTCCTTCGGCTTAGTCTTTTATTAATCTGGGGTCACCACAGTGGAATGAACCACCAACTACTCCAGCATATGGTTTACACTGCGCATGCCTTTCCAGCTGTAACCCAGTGCTGGGAAACACCCATACACCCACATTCTCTCCCACACACTACAGTAAGTTTAGTTCATCAATTCCCCTATAGTGCATGTGTTTGGACTGTGGGGGAAACCAGAGGAAACCCATGCCAACAAGGGGAGACCATGCAAACTCCACACAGAAATGCCAACTGACCCAGCTGGGACTCGAACCAGCGACCTTCTTGCTGTGATGTGACCACTGAGCCACATTGTTGCCCTGTTTTATCATCATTTCATATGTATAAATAAAAGCACACACACATTCTTGCTCGTACTTATTAAAATATAGATAGAAGTAAGTGATTAAATCAATAAAATGATTTGAGCATTTTCTTTTACACATTTTTTTTGAAGCATGCCATGTTCACGTTATAGATTTAAGATGACCATTAATGTAAACTTAGGGTGGCACGGTGGCTAGCACGATCGCCACACAGCAAGAAGGTTGCTGGTTCTAGTCCGGGCTGGGTCAGTTGGCGTTTCTGTGTGGAGTTTGCATGTTCTCCCTGTGTTGGTGTGGGTTTCATCCGGGTGCTCCCCCACAGTCCAAACACATGCGCTATAGGGGAATTGATGAACTAAATTGGTCGTAGTGTATGGGTGTTTCCCATTCATGGGTTGCAACTGGAAGGGCATCCACTGTGTAAAACATATGCTGGATTAGTTGGCGGTTCATTCTGCTGTTGTGACCCCAGATTAATAAAGGGACTAAGCCAAAGGAAATAAATGAGTGTCAATATATAAGAAAAAAATAGCAAATATGAATATAGTTTTTCCACTGCTTGATTTTATCTGCAGATTTATTTTTATTTGCGAAATTAGTTTTTATTTCTCAACTTTTCTCTTTTAATTTTTTTAATCGATTTGCAATATGTTTTTAAAAATAATTTGCTCAATGCCTAATTTTTTATTTGCTAAACTTTATTTTATGTTAATAATAATAATAATAATAATTCCATATGCTTATAGCCGACATATTTCTGGGCACTCAAAGCACTTTACACATTGGGGGGAATCTCCTCATCTACCACCAGTGTGCAGCATCCACCGGCAGCCATATTGCTCCAGACCATACACCAGCTGATTAGTGGAGAGGAGACAGAGTGATGAGGCCAGTTATGATATGGGGATGGTTAGGAGGCCATGATATACAGAGGCCAGTTGGCAGATTTGGCCAGGATGCCTGGGTTAAACCCCTACTCTTTTCTAAAGGACATCCTGGCATTTTAAACAACCACAGAGTGTCAGGACCTCGGTTTAACTCAGAGGTGTCCAAACTCGGTCCTGGAGGGCCGGTGTCCTGTAGAATTTAGCTCCAACTTGCCACAACACAGCTGCAAGGATGTTTCTAGAAAGCCTAATAAGAGCTTGATTAGCTACCCCGGGTGTGTCTGATTGGGGTTGGAACTAAACTTTGCAGGACACCGGCCCTCCAGGACCGAGTTTGGACATGCCTGAAAGAAGGCTCTCACTGAGCAGTATAAAGTAGGGGCGTTAGGACCCACACAGACCGCAGGTTGAGCGCCCCCTGCTGACCGCACTAACACCACTTTCAGCAGCAACCTAGCTTTCCCATGTAGTCAGCCATCCAGGTACTGACCCTGCTTAGCTTCAGTGGGCGACCATGTGAGAGTTGCAGAGAGTCAGCATGTATATACACGTTGCACCTATATACAGCCCTGCCTATCAGCCATTTCCTTAAATAATATCTTTCAGCAGGAGAAAACTAACACCGGATCATTACCGCCAACCTGATTTCACCAAGTAGGACATACAGGATCCTGGATTAACATCCGTGTTGATCCTGGAACAACATTCCATTTAAGTTTAGGCTTACGGTTAGGTTTATGCACCTCTACATGATTGTTAGCCTCTGATTTTGAGAATAATGTACAGTGATGGTTGGGTTTAGGGGTAGGGAATAGATGTGGATTACATTTTCCATCCAAAAATGATGTTCCAGGATCAGCATAGATGTTAATCCAGGATCACATCGTGCTTGGCAAAACCATGACGTGCCCATCTTTATATATGCTATATCACTACATACAGTGTTGTAGTTGCAGGAGTTGTGTGCACACATGCTGTATCTGCTCTTCTGAGGTGTGTGTGTGTGTGTGTGTCTGTGTGCGCAGCTGAATGAGCGAGGCTACTGTACGGGTCATGAGCCAGACTCTATGGAGTTCAGTTCTCTGGGCGGCTGGGTGGCCACACGGGCATCAGGCATGAAGAAGAACATCTACGGCAACATAGAGGACCTGGTACAACTACACACACAAAGAGACACTCACACACATCAACAAACACACACATATGCACACATCAACACATACACACAAAAACGCACACACCTACACACAAGGACACAGACGCATACAAACAGACATACATAGAAATACTCGCACGCAAACGCACATTAACACACTGACAAATATACACAGACACACACACACACACACACACACACACACCAGCACAGAAACATAATCACAACAATAAACAATCAAACTGCGAACATGAAACACTCAAACACACACTGGGACAGGTTCACAGGCAAATACACACACACACACACACACACAATAATCACATTGAGTCAACAATCACATTGACACACTCACAGACACACAAAAATACTCATATGCGAACAAATACACGCATACATAAATGCACTCAAACAAACACACACATATGCACGCACAAAATACTCACACGCGGACACAAACGCATGCATAAATACACTCAAACACACACACACACATTCAAACAAGCAAACAAACAAACACAAAAATATGGTCACTCATATAAACACACACCAACACACAGTCTAACAAACCTCACAGCTCACATTCAGCTGCTCACTTGCTAATGCTCACTGTGTGTGTGTGTGTGTGCGTGTGTGTGTGTGTGTGCAGGTGGTGCATATAAAGATGGTGACCCCTAGAGGAGTGATTGAGAAGAGCTGTCTTGGGCCCCGCATGTCCACCGGCCCTGACATACACCACTTCATCATGGGCTCTGAGGGTAAACACGACAACTTCAACACACAATAAACAACAACAACAAACCCTTTCTTATTTTGTCAGTAGTTCAACAGCAAAATTGAGTTTTTCGAGGGATGTTTGGGACAGTTTGGAAAACGCGAAAAACGAAAGTAGAGGTTTCTAAATTCCCCTTAACTTGTAATTTATTGCGTACAACACAACAAACATTATTTGATGTGTTCCTCGTGGTTTTATTGTTTTTTTTTTTAAATCAAAATAAACACATATTCCAGTTTTGGTTCTTGCACACACTTTTCAAACAGGTTGTAAAAGTAAGGCATTTACCGCTTAGTAATGTGCCGTAATGTAAACACTTAACAGATGTTTAGGGACTGAAGACATCAAGTGATGAAGTGCTTCAGGTGTTATTTTGTCCCATTCAACTTGCAAACAAGTCTTAAGGTGGGCAACAGTACAGGGTCTTCGCTGTCGCATTTTGAGCCTCAAAATGCACCACACATTCTCTATTGGAGACAGGTTAGGACTGCAGGCAGGCCAGTATGCGGTACGCGGTGTTGTCGCGCGCGTACTCAAGAGCGTTGTTGTCGCGCGCGTACTCAAGAGCGGTGTTGTCGCGCGCGTACTCAAGAGCGGTGTTGTCGCGCGCGTACTCAAGAGCGGTGTTGTCGCGCGCGTACTCAAGAGCGGTGTTGTCGCGCGCGTACTCAAGAGCGGGACCGAGGGTGTGCCGCGTTGCGGGGGCACTTTTGATCATTTTGGAAGGGCACTTTCTATCCAAGACTAAAAAGGGCATGTGCACTGCACAGGTTGAGCCCTATGTGTGCACGTGCCTGGCCGCCACATTGGTACAGTGGTTTTTTTCTGTTTTTGTATGTTCTGAACTGTTGTGTTAATCAGGTAACGTTATTGATGATAACAGTCACATACTGCATTCACCATACGGCAAAGCAGCTCCAACTCGCACTAAACACTCGGCTTATGCTAGTTTTGTTGAATAAAATCAGCAAACAATGCAAAAGAAATACGACAACGAGACGCTGCGCTGCCAGAAACTTGTATTATTGTCGGCTAGTGAACGAGTCGTTCATAACGGAGATTCATTCACAAACGAATCGCTCCCTCCGTCAGCATGAGAAGTGAAAGCAGGAGAGGAGCTGTGCTTCAGGACATGATTAGATTAAATTTAACAGGGAGGGTGAATAGTACATTTCTGTCCACACAAACACAAGCTTTTTGTCAGGAATGCCCGTGCGGTCACTGATCCATCAATGTAGAAAAGTGATGTAAAATTATAATTTTCGTAATTAGAAAAAAAAATTACATACTAACATCCAGGAAAACTCCCGATCACAGATATATGTGTATATGTGTATATCTCTGGCTTTGCATGGCCACAGTCCTCCACTGTACCTTGGTCCCGCATTCATTTCAAAGGAGCGCTACCCTGTAGCAAGATGGCGACGCTATTGACGCATTCCGTCCAATTGACAACAATAGGCCAGGCGACATCTAGTGTATATATCTATGCTCAACCACCCTCCTTTCCCTGTCCGCTGTTTGCTTTCACTTTCTTCTCTATTCCCAACCCTCTTCACTACGCAACACCTCCGCCCCGGACGGCCACAACACCCCTCCACCATCTAATACCACGCATAACCCCCGCTCGTCAATTTCACGCACACCTCTACATCCTCGGGTAACATGCTGGATCCGTAACCCCGATCTGTTCCGAGACCTCACAATTCACAAATTAAGCACTGGGCACAACTGTTTGAAGTGATGAAAGTGGGCTGTAAATGTTGTGTAAAGCCGCTCCTCTATGGCTCATGTGAGTTCTCAGTGGGCGGAGGGATATTTTCAGGATAAATCTGCATGCATTAAATATTCATGAGTGCATTAGGAGGCACATCTGGCTTGTGGAATGGCTCTGTAATGTCAGCGATGGCCGTTTTCAGTCCAGATGAGTTTAACGACGATCAGGAGATCTGATCTCAGAACTGTAAGACTGTGTGTTTGATGGCGAACTGCTTACTGCCACATTTAAAGGAGTTTACAGGGATGCATCGAAGGGATGAAGGGAGATCTGTTGCCCTGATGCAAGGACACAAACAGATACACACACACACACAAACACACAAACAGAGACCCACAGGCAGACTAACACCTGGTTTTGCTCAGGTGTCAAAGGTCAGACTTTGGCGTCTGTGTGTGTCGTTTATGCTGACATTAAACACAACCTGTAAATCTGACTGCTTCCTGAAGGAAACCTGAGCGCTCATGCGGAAATAAACACTCAGTCCTGTAGAGTGTGTGCGTGTTTGCGTACCTTTGTGTGTGTGTGTGTGTGTGTGTGTGTGTGTGTGTGTTTGCATGCGTTTCTGTTTTTGTGTATGTTTGGGTGCATGTGTGCGTTTGGGTGTGTGTGTGTGTGTGTGTGTGTGTGTTTGCATGTGTTTCTGTTTTTGTGTATGTTTGGGTGCATGTGTGCATTTGGGTGTGTGTGTGTGTGTGTGTGTGTGTGTGTGTGTGTGTTTGCATGTGTTTCTGTTTTTGTGTATGTTTGGGTGCATGTGTGCATTTGGGTGTGTGTGTGTGTGTGTGTGTGTTTGCATGTGTTTCTGTTTTTGTGTATGTTTGGGTGCATGTTTGCGTACCTTTGTGTGTGTGTGTGTGTGTGTGCGTTTGCATGTGTTTCTGTTTTTGTGTATGTTTGGGTGCATGTGTGCATTTGGGTGTGTGCGTTTGTGTGTGTGTTTGCATGTGTTTCTGTTTCTGTGTATGTTTGGGTGCATGTGTGCATTTGGGTGTGTGTGTTTGCATGTATTTCTGTTTTTGTGTATGTTTGGGTGCATGTGTGCATTTGGGTGTGTGTGTTTGCATGTGTTTCTGTTTCTGTGTATGTTTGGGTGCATGTGTGCATTTGGGTGTGTGTGTTTGCATGTATTTCTGTTTTTGTGTATGTTTGGGTGCATGTGTGCATTTGGGTGTGTGTGTTTGCATGTGTTTCTGTTTTTGTGTATGTTTGGGTGCATGCGTGCGTTCGAGTGTGTATGTGTGTTCGTGCACATGAATGTGGATCTGTCTGTGGACGTGTTCGAGTACATTTGTGTGTGTTTGTGTATGTTTTTGTGTTTGCAAATGTTTGTGAGCCTGTTGGTGTGTGTGTGCACATGTGAGTGTTTGTGCGTGGGTGTTCGTGTGTTAGCGAGTGTATGTTTGCATGTATGTCCTTCAGATCCTTCATAATTCTGTCTGTGTGTTCAGCTGGAACTGGATCAGCTCCTCTGAACGGTTTGTTGTTCTCCAGAATGATCTCTTGTCTCTTCAAACTCGTATGCTAACTGTGTGTGTTTCTCCTCAGGAACTCTGGGAGTGGTGACTGAGGTCACGATGAAGATCCGACCCATTCCTGAGTACCAGAAGTACGGCTCGGTGGTGTTCCCCAACTTCCAGCAGGGTGTGGCGTGTCTGAGAGAGGTGGCCCGACAGGTCAGCACTACACACACACACACACACTAGTGATATTCAAATTAAGTAACTGACTCTGCTGTTCAGGTTCCGCTCTGCTCCTCTATCTGTTCATCTCAACTCGCTCTTGCTTTAAAAATAAAGTAAAACAGGCTTAAATTTGCCGTACTGTAGGCAATAATAAATTGTAGCTGAGCAATAACAGTGTTGTAGATTTGTTTAGACGTGCAGGAGATCATCATAACAAATGTCTGTGTATTAACCTGTTTCTGTCTGAGCAAGTTGATTTGATTATTATTCTTTTGTTTCAGAGATGTGCTCCAGCATCTATTCGGCTAATGGACAACGAGCAGTTTCAGTTCGGTGAGTTTAATGTTATCTTCAGATCTACAAAAGATCTCAGTAAGGTTAAAATAGTTTTGCAAAGTTTATATTTTAATTTTTAAAATCTGCTGCACATTTCTGTTTCGTTTTTAGGTTGTTTCATTACGTTTTTTTCAGTTTAGTTTTTATTTTGTGAACAGATCTGCATGTCGTGTTTATATTTCGATTTTAGTTTTGATAATTCTAGTTTAATAAAAAGCACATGTAGTGTCGAGCAGAGCAAAGTTTTGTGTTTGCACATCAAGTCTCGTGCAAAGCGCTTATATAAAAAAATGATCGTTTGAAGAAACACTGAATATAAAACCATGCAAAGCAACTTAAACGAATGAAAGTAGAAATGATGAAGAATTCAGACAGTTTTTATTTTAACGATCGTGTTGTTGAAGGTGTTCAGCGTGTAGTTTGCATTTATTGGGGCAAATAAAGAAAAGTTAAAAGCGTATATAGCAAAGATGTGCCTTTATATAATCATTCGCTTCACTGATGTGTTTGGCGCCATCTACTGGTACTTTTTATAGTCACAGATTATGTTTCGCGCAACAGAATGAGTGCTTAATAATTCTGAAAACAATTGTTTATTTTTTACTAATAGTTATATTTTTCAGTGTCTGATTCATTTGCTTTTAGTTTTACATTTATTGTGATTTTGTTTTGATTTTATTTCAGATAACGAAAAAAATGTTTGACCAATAGTTTGTCTTTGGTTTCGTTGACTAAAATAAGTCTCGCCAACACAATCTCATGGCAATTCGTAACTTTTTGATTTACTGGCTAATTCGTAAGAATTCATGTGATCTAATTTGTACAATTTAGTAAGATTTGCTCTTTACCCAATGACGATTGGGGTTAGGGGTGGGGTTAGGTGCCACGCCTCCTTTTTAAAAAAAAAAATTGTACAAATTAGCCACTAAACTGTTAAAACATAAAATACATACGTTTCCACATGAGATCAGGCTGGTCTCGCAGTCTCTCTCACTAGTATTTATTCAGTTATTTTTGTTCATTATAATGTTGTTTCAGTTTGTTTTCAGTGACTGTCGTTAATTTCAATTTGTTTTAGTTTTTCCATTTATTGCAAATTAAATATTTTATTTGTGAAAATATTTTTAACCAATAGATTGTTTTTGGATTTTTAGTTGACTAAAATAAGTCTCGCAGTCTCTCTTTATAACTGTTTATTCAGTCTAGCAGACTGAAATGTTTGGCGCCATCTACTGGTAATTTTGTACACAGTAGCAGGTCAGATTTTCCGCAACAGAATGAGTGCTTATTAATTCTAAAAATGATTGTTTATTTTTGTTCATTATAATATTCTTTCAGTTTGTTTTTTGCTGACTGTAGTTGGTTTGGTTTTGTTTTTCGTTTACTGTGAATTAAAAGCTTTTCTTCAGTTAGCGAAAATATTTTTTGACCAGTAGTTTGTTTTTGGCTTCATTGTCTAAAATAAATCACGCAGTCTCTCTCACTAGCATTTATGCAGTCTAACACACTGGAGTATTTGGTGCCATCTACTGGCATTTTTATATAGTCGCAGGTCAGATTTTCCACCACAAAATGCGTGCATATCAATAATAAAAACAATTTAATTCTCTATCATTGTTATATTTCAGTTCGTTTTTCACTGACTGTTTTTACTTTTGGCTTATTTTAGTTGTTCATTTATTGTGAATTTTAAAAAATATTTTATTTCAGTTAACGAAAAAATGTTGACCTATAGTTTGCCTGGTTTCATTGGCTAAAGTAAGTCTTTCATTCTGTATCTAGTATTTATTCAGTCTAACAGACTGGTGTGTTTGGCGCCATCTACTGGTATTTGTTTTCAGTTTCTTTTTCATTTAGTTTTCGTTTATTGTGAATTTATTTTTCAGTTAACGAAAATATTTTTATCTTAGTATTCATTGACTAAAATAAGTCTAGCAGTCTCTCTCACTAGTATTTATTCATACTGATGTGTTTGGTCGCCATCTACTGGTACTTTTATATACAGCCGCAGGTCAGATTTTCCACCACAGAAGAGTGCTGAATTATTCTGAAAACAATTGTTTATTTTTGTTCATTATAATGTTGTTTCAGTTTGTTTGAAGCTGCGGTCACACTGCATTTTCTCCCCATAGACTTTCATTCATACGCAATCAAATGCGTCATTTATTTCAGTTTTGTACTGCAGTTCGCTGCTTGGAAAGTTAAAGCTTGATGAGCTCTGCCCTGCAAAATTGAATCACTTGACTGCGTGAGACCAATCAAAGATCAAAACATGACCTCTCTGTACAGAAATGTAAAATATGGACCAATCGCTAGCTTTTTTAAATGTCTGATCTTGTTTAATCCCGCCCCTTTTCGCAGAGCTGTACGACAAAATTTCGCACAGACAAACTCTAGTGTGACAGAGAATGGAGATCACTGATTCACATCTGCCTAAAGCAAGTCCACAAATTACTCCCACAAACATGCCAAACACAGAGTAAGAAGTCTTATTAGAGTGTATTGTTGTTTTTCCAGAGAGTTACAGAATCATAACTCAACGCTTTGAATACTTTTGCTTTTAAAGTTGGCTCTTTGGAGTTCTTAAAAGCTGAATCTGTTGATATTTAGTGGGAGCTGTCAATCAGACAAACTTTGTCCAATCACAGCGCACAGTGTTCCGCTGGCCAATCAGAGCACTCGTGGCTTTGGTAAAGGGGAGGGGCTTGTAAGAAGCAGAATCCAAACAAAGCATTTCTGCAATAATAAGTGTTTTTAAACATGATGTTGTTATTATTATAATGTTTAATTCAGCTATTTCTACTTGTTTGTCTTTCTGTGATGGCCACATAAAATCCATCTTTATTCTGCTCTCAACTGAGCTCAGTCGGTAGATGGAGCTTTGTTTTTATTGCGTCTCGTCGTTGTTGTTGTTGTTGTTTTTATATTCATTACGTCAAGTGGTTTAGTTCGGTGTGTGGTGTAATCGATCTCCCCAGAATCCCCCCACTCACGTATAAACTGAAATACATCGTTATTTCACTGAATGCGAATGCACACACACACACACACACACACACACACACAGTTCAGCAGCAGTGAAAAATGGCCCCGGCAGCAATTAAGCGTTCAGCGCAGACGAGTTTTAACAGCGTTACATGCGGAGACGAGCGGTTGCCAGATCTGGAGAAGTTGCGTTCGTCTCCGGGGATCTCATTAACTCCTGTAGGCCTCTGTGTTTTCATCTGCTGTGCACTTCTGAGGGTACAGAGATGTATTGACTCTTTAATGAAGACGCCGCTCTTGGTAATCATAATGGGCTTTTTTTTTTGTTTTTTGCAGCATGCACACTCTTTAGGGCCAGACGCCGGGTGTGTGGCGGCGTTATTTTTATATCTGTGTTGAAGGTAATTAGGGTTAGTGTGAGTGTGTGTGTTCAGACACGCTGACTGTGGAATCTGTGGATGCTTCAGAATTAAAGGTCATTGGGAAGTTTATGATGTGTAGCTGCACAATGTAGTCACAGTTATTTTATGTTACGGTAAGGTACAACAAGGTAAAACAGACACTAAATATTGTCAATAATAAAAATGTAATTAATTAAAATTATACAATACAATATACAACTAACAATTATAGGGCTCCATTTTAACAATCGGCGCCTAAAGTGCTTGGAGCAAAAGCGTTAAGGGCGTGTCCAAATCTAGTTTGCTATTTTAAGGATGGGAAAAATAATCTGTGGACCAGGCGCATGGTCTAACAGGGTTGTGCTTATATCCTTAATGAGTTCTGGGTGTGTTTTGAGAATAAACCAGAGTCTCATCTCTCATTCCCTTTAAGAGTCAGTTGCGTCACAACATGGCGCATTTGCTATTTACATGGCAGACTTTGTAAGTTTAAAAACTGAACGCTTCACCAGCAAGAAAGCAGAGTTAAACAGAACATCTGCAGCGCGAGGATAAAGAACGAGCCTCCTCCATTCAGCCTCTTTACTTTAGCTTTACTTTATTTTTACTCTTTACTCCTTTACTTTGGTGGAGTGAGGAAACGGTGGAAACTCACTCCACTCAACACATCCAGTAGCCAACATATTTAATTTTTGTTTGTTAAGCGCAAAGATTTGTTTGAAAACTATTTCTAAATTCAGTTCTGATTTCCAGCAAAGAAATAAATGAACAATAATGAAGTGTGGTCAAAACACTGAGTTGTATCCAAACACACGTCCTGTTCTAATGAGTCATATGGTGATGCAGACGCCTCCAAAACCCCACAGCTGGACAAATCTACACTTGTTTTTATTAAAACAAATATAAATATTCATATAATAAATAATTCTACTACTACTAATAATAATTAATAATAATAATATTATATTTTGCTGTTATTTAATTTTATCAATATTATATATAGCTATAACGGTCTATATTATTATATATTATATAGTATATTTTATAAACTATATTTATAAAATATATTTTTAAATCTATATTATATTTAATCACATACAATTTAACGCTCTGCTTTAAATGTAAAATATAAAGTCTGTTTTTCTGGTGTTATCATCATTAAAGTAGGAGACTAACAAAAAATAGTTAGGTTGCTGATTGAGACGCACCCAATGTATTTTCGTCATTTCAGTGTGTAAGTGCAGATATCCATGCAGATGAATGCACCACGGTGTGTCAGATGACAGATTTGTACAGTTGTACAGTATATATCACAGGCAGACGACAGGAGGAGCGTGACTGAACACGACATTAGCGTTAGCCTGTGTCAACACTACTAGCATGGTTGATATATTTGACACACACATGCTCCATCTCAATTCACTTACTTGTACTACATCTGAACTACATACTTTTGAGTGTGTAACTCATTTGATTTGGGACAATCTCTTTTAAGGTCACGTGTTATTAAAATAAGGGTTTTTAGATGTCAGTAGTTTTAAGGAGCATTTTAAGGCCGGGATTCATCAGTGGATCGCTCATACCTCAGTTTATAGACAAACTAGCTGATCGACATGACTTTAAACACTCCAGTGTCCTTGTATCTCAGTTTACACACAGTAAACAGCGGTGAGTTTGGTGAACCTTCACAGCCAATCACAGTCATTTCTGTTGAGCGCTTGTCCACAATGGCCAATCAGCGCAGTGTTTAAGAACACGAGCTCAACTGCGCTCAAATGTCAGCAGGAAATGAACGTTTTTAACATTTTAGTGTTGATCGGTACCGAATTCCAGTATCGTGACAACTCTAATGTAAATGAATGACTCTGTGTTTGCTGATGTTTACACAGGTCATGCGCTCAAGCCTCAAGTGTCCTCCATATTCACCTCATTCTTGGACGGGTTGAAAAAATTCTACATCACGAAGGTGAGAGAGAATCATTGATATGTTTATTAATCTGCTGTCTGAAATGCCTCACTTTGATTGGTCGGTCACAGTGTTGTGCAGTGAAACAGTGTCCGTCCACTTTGCTCTCACAAAATATATTTAAAAATTTAATATCATATACATTCACCGGCCACTTTATTAGGTACACCTGTCCAACTGCTTGTTAACGCAATTTTCTAATCGGCCAATCACATGGTAGCAACTCAATGCATTTAGGCATGTAGACATCAAGACGATCTGCTGCAGTTCAAAGCGAGCATCAGAATGGAGAAGAAAGGGGATTTAAGTGACTTTGAAAGTGGCATGGTTGTTTGTGCCAGACAGGCTGCTCTGAGTATTTCAGAAACTGCTGATCTACTGGGATTTTCATGCACAACCATCTCTAGGGTTTACAGAGAATGCTCCGACAAAGAGGAAATATCCAGTGAGCGGCAGTTCTGTGGGCGCAAATGCCTTGTTGATGGTCAGAGGAGAATGGCCAGACTGGTTCCAGCTGATAGAAAGGCAACAGTAACTCAAATAAGCACTCGTTACAACCGAGCTCTGCAGAAGAGCATCTCTGAACACACAACACGTCCAACCTTGAGGCGGATGGGCTACAGCAGCAGAAGAGCACACCGGGTGCCGCTCCTGTCAGCTAAGAACAGGAAACTGA
>NC_141029.1:1770000-1777500 GCF_052040795.2 Danio rerio | reverse complement strand
TCTGTATTCTCCTCCAATTTCGGTTTAATGGAGAGAAGGTTGTTTTTAAGCCGTCTCTAAGCATATTAGTTTTAGGGTGCTTTCACACAATTGCCTGGACCGTACCCAAGTTAGATCGGTCATTCTGCTTTTACTGAATCTTTTGGTTCTGGACATGCAGAAAACGACTCGCGTCCGTCTGCCACGAAAATATCATAAACATTCAGAACATCACACAAGCAGACACTATTACTGTGTTTGCACTGGCTCAGTCCCGCTTGTCACCAAGGTATGAAACGTGACACACCCACACGAACGACGTTATGAAAACGATTTGTTGTACAGTTGGCAGTTTACTTCTGTTATTTGGTATGATTGCATTCACATCAGACGTAAATCGTACCAAAGTTCGCATGAACCGTACCCCAGACCACCTCCTTCAGGCGGACTCAGGTATGGTTCACGGTTGCGCACCTGAGATCAGAAGACACATTAAACGCTAAATGTACCATACTATGATTTCAAACGAACCAGAAGTGCTAGTGTGAAAGCACCCTTAATAACTCATTTCTGATTTCTTGTATCTGTATTTAATGGAGTTTCTGCGCTAGCCTGTTGCTTATGACGTCTTCCGTCTCTTTTTACGCTTCAACAACCCAATCAATGCTTGAGTCTATTTAACTGATTGTATTTGAATGACATTAAACATCGATGCTGTAAAGGGAACCTTATGAAACTGAAATAGTCACATAATGCTTTCAGCAAAAGTTCACCAATGGCTGAGTAACACTAAGGGCTCTATCATACACCCGGCGCAGTGTGGCGCAAGACGCGGCGCAGTAGTCTTTTGGTAGTTTCAGCTTGGCGCAAGAGTCGTTTTGAGGCTTTGCGCTACGCTGTTTGAATAGCAAATGCATTAGCGCTCATTTGTGCGCCCATAGGCGTTCTGCTCTAAAAAGGAAGGTGTTCTGAGGCGCACTGCTGGCACGTTGATATTATCAGAAACTATAATAGATTTTTCATTAGACCAAAACTAACCCGGTCTAAACTCCAGCGCAGAGTTGCGCCTCACTTACACACTGCTTAATACACACAAGAGAGCAATAGACAAACATCTTTACACATGAAAAAATGTTAACATTAAGGATATATGTAGGATATAATAAGAATAGATATAGAATATAAATATAAAGGATTAAAATATTACAAAACATATTATTTTCTAGCCTACATAAATATGAAAAATCACTGCTTTTATGTCTTTTTCATCTCGGGAGGCTTTTTCAGTTCATTCATAACAATTAGCTTTTGTATAATGTTATTATTATTAGCAGTATTATTTATTATATCCATATTTATATTTGTTTTATTAAAAACAAGCTTAGATTTGTCCACCTGTCAGGTTTTAGAGCATATGGGGCGCAGCATGTGTTTTAGGATATAACTCAGGTTTTTGAGCACACTTCATTATTATTGTTCATTTATTCGTTTGCTGGAAATTAGAACTGAATTTAGAAACAGTTTTGAAACAAATCTTTGTGCTTAACAAACAAAATGAATTATTTATAGGCTAATTGATGTCTGTGCGTAAAGGTTTCCCTATCCAAGAGCGAAAGTAGATCCATTATCTCTCATTCTCACGCAGTAGATGCTCTGTTTATCTGTTTTCTGTTAATAAACTGTGAACTGTTTGCTTGTGAAATGCTCATTTTTTCCACTTATACTTACTTTGCTTCCTGTAAATGGCGAATGCGCTCTTGGCGTGACGCAGCTGGCTCTTAAAGGGAATGGGAGATGAGACTCTGATTGGTTTATTCTCAATACACACCTATAACTCATTAAGAAAATAAACTCAACCCTTTTAGACCATGCGCCACGGCGCAAAGCGGATTTTCCCGTCCTTAAATTAGCAAAAATGCGTTCTGACATGCCCTGAAAGTGTTTGCGCCCTGCGTTTTGCACTCTGCGCATGGACCGTCAAAATAGAGCCCTAGCTGTGCATAGAGCCCATTCAATTCATCTTTATATCTGTAGCACTTTTTATACAATGCAGATTGTGTCAAAGCAGCTTAATATACGGTGTAAAAAACATCTGTAAGTTAGCAGTGTTTTGTTCATGTTTTTATTTTTAATTTTCCCCCATTTAATTCTGCTTTTGGATTGCATTATGTGTCCTTAATCTTTCTTCCAACAACTTTTAACCTTAGAAGGTTTGAAAAAGTGACTTTGTTTTCCCCCTTTCTCTTTCTAGAGTCACACAGACGTATGACGCTGGTGCTTGTGTGTATTTCTACTTTGCCTTTAATTACCGGGGTCTGAGTGATCCAGTTCACGTCTACGAACAAGTGGAGGTACGTAGAGCATGTAAAGATTGGTTCAACCATCACTCGCTGTGTTTCCTTTCAGAGATATGAATTCATGTGCAAAACTGGAATATCACACAAAAGATTAGTGAATAAAGCAGCGTTTGATCTTAATTGTGGTGTTTTGGTGACTGTCGCTTTAAATTAAAATGAGATAAGCTCTTTTCAGAAGAGGGCGGAGCTATGGATGCCTGTGTGTCAGGATAGTGGCAGATAAAAAAGAGACTAATTCTATGCTTATGAGGGAGAAACGGTCACTAGTGGGCGGGGCTTTTCCCCTCTGATGACATCATACAAAGGGAGAATGTCAATCAGAATGTTTCCGCAGACTGATTTCATCAAGTCTGATTAGAACAAATACAATTAATTAATTCTGACCAATAGAAGCTGGTTATATTCACAGACAGCTGCCACACAACTGTGTTTAAACCCCTTATAAAATTAGTTTTTGTGTAATAGCTCCCCTTTAAAATAAACAGATTTTTGATCATGCTATTTCTATTGTATAGCACGCAGCCCGGGAGGAGATTCTAGCCAACGGAGGGAGTCTGTCGCACCACCACGGAGGTGAATTACACCACACTGCATGTCCATCATCGGAAACGAATGTTATTCTGATCTCTGCTGAACTAAACACACACACACACACACACACTCCACAATCTGCTTAGTAGAGAAGTGTAGAGTTCGGGTTTGTGGATGTTTAATGGATCTGAAGCATAAGATTATCTCCACTACCATCTGCCTGCTGCTAGCTAAACATCACCAGACCCATTAATCACACACACACTCAGAGACACACACACAAAGAGATCTATCTTTATGGGGACTTGGCATAGACGTAATGTTTCTTTTCGTGCTATATTGTATCCTCTTCCCCTAAACAATTTGCATTTTTACATTTTCAAAATACTTAACTCTGTCTGATTTATAAACCATTTTCCTTATGGAGACCAAGAAAAGTCCCCACAAGGTCACAATTGACTGGTATTGCTATACTTATAGGATTCTCCATAGGCGTGAAACAGTAGAAACTGCTTATTATATGGCCTTACCACTAAATGCAGGCCTCACAGGAAAACTGGCAAATTTTGAATGTGAAAAAGCACATTAATTATGATGTTAAGCAGTTTTAAATTACAAGGACACAAGGCATGTCCTCATAAACCACCTCAACATTGTAATACCTAGCTCATATTCATGTCATTATACAAATGTGTCCTCATAAACCATAAAAAACCTGCACACACGCATATTTGTAGCCTACATGAGGTTGGGTGCTGTAAATGGTGACAGAATTTCCATTTATGGGTGAACTGGCCCTTTAATTGCTGAGACTGAATCATCGAGTTGAATCAAACAAACCACTGAATCATTTGCATACTCATTTAGAGTGATCAAATGAACATAGCAAGCCTATCTGAGAAAATAAACTAAACATTTACTTCACTACTAAAACCACAGAGCTTTTGAGTAACATTTTGAAAGTATTGATTCAAATGAATCAGTGAATCATTTGTGTATTCATTCAATTCTTTTCAGATTGGATCAGTCAGGTTTGTGAACTATTCATTCAGACGATTCAATGAAATGATCCGGTTCATAATTATCTCTCTTTTTTACGCCACAGAAATGAGAGAAAAATGTACATGGGTGAATCACGAATCATTAAACTTTTGAATCACTTTTGAATGAACTGCATCTTTAAAATCAGAGAGAGGACACTGTGAGCGGATATTTATAAACTTTACCAACCTAAAAGAAAGCTGCATGTGTGTGTGTGTGTGTGTGTGTTTGCTTTGTGCAGTGTGTGTGTGGTTTTCGTTGTACATGAGTGAATCACAAATCATCATGAATCATTTAATTTTTGAATCATTTTAATTCTTGAACGAACTGCAGCTTTAAAATCAGAGAGAGGACACTGAGCTGATATTGATCAACTTTACTGATCTAAAAGAAAGCTGCTGGTGTGAGTGTGTGTGCTTTTTTGTTGTGTAAATGTGTGTGGTGGGGGTTTCTCTGTAATTGTGTAATTGTGATCTGCCCGCCGACAGCCCCTTTTGTCTACACACAATCACAGCATGACAAATGAAGTGTGTGTGTGTGTGTATCTGGAAAAACAGATGTAGTCTGGGCCTGCGAGGTGGCAGGGCGCAGGAGAGACACACACAGTTTACTAACCTGTGTTTACCGCGGTCAGAGCTGCCAGTGTGCCAGACCTCCAGTCGCTTTACACACAATGATGCTTTGTTACACGCGGACCATGTGTCCAGGACAGTAAACACGGTTATAGAGGCCCGTTTGCTTTTAGACAAGCAGTTAGCATTGATTTAAAGTTCCATTGTAGAGCTAATGAGAGAGAGACACTCTGGAGAAAAAACTAATGATTCATTAATGAGTCATTTTTGAGATGACTCCTTTTAATGATTTGTTCAGATCGGTTTGCAGATTTTCAGAAGTGAACTGATCAAATCAACTTAGCAAGCCTGGCTGAGAACTAAAAAATAAGTAAACCATTCATTTCACACTTTTATCACTACAAAACCAAAGGACTCACAGTAACATTTTGAAAGTATTGACTCAAATGAATCAGTGAATCATTTGTGCAAATAATGAATCATTTGTGTTTATTGAACACAACATTCCAAATGAACCCTAAAAAAATTAAGCTAACGAAACATGTGACTACAAAAAAATACCTTCCAATAACATTTTGAGAGGAATGACTCAAATGACTCAGTGAATCATTTGTCTGTTTGTTTGTTTGTTTATTTGTTTGAATTAGTGAATCATTTGTGTTCATTGAATTGAACTTTCCAAATAAACCCTAGGAAATTAAGCTAGCCAAACATTTATGAATACAAAATTAGCTTTGCTGGAACACTTTGGAAGTAATAACTCAAATGAATCAGTGAATCATTTGTATTTGAGCTGCTTATAGTACAAAACTCTACTGCAGGGGTCACCAATCTCGGTCCTGGAGGGCCGGTGTCCCTGCAGGGTTTAGCTCCAACTTGCCTCAACACACCTGCCTGGATGTTTCAGGTGTACATAGTAAGACCTTGATAAGCTTGTTCAGGTGTGTTTGATTAGGGTTGGAGCTCAAATCTGCAGGACACCGGCCCTCCAGGAACAAGTTTGGTGACCACTGCTCTACTGGTTGACTAATATTAAATAGGAAAGCATTGATCATTATCTGATAGGCGACATCTATAGCATTGGTGATGTTTGGACTAATGTAACCATTGAGAAATTCAATATCTGGTGCCGTGACCCGGATCATCAGAACTCTGCTCGCACTTCGCTGCAGGGTTTTTGTTTTTCGGGTTTGTTTTATTGACCTCATGCAGACATGTTTACTGATGTCCTCTGAGCTCATCCCAGTGTTTCAGCACACACAGCTTGTGTGTATGCACGCCTCAGGACAGTGCAGGACTGTGAACAGCATGTGTGTGTTTATGCAGGTGAAGGCCTGAGGTTATAGAAGATATGAGTGCATCATCCTCAAACACACTCCAGCTTCATTCTGCCATCACGGCACATACACCTATGCGTTTTGTTCACTAGTATCTAGTTAAGTAAGTTCACTAATTCACACAATTATACAAACATGCATATAAATGATTCACTGATTCATTTGAGTCATTACTTTTTAAGTGTTTTTGTTAGCTATTTTTGTCATATAATGTAATGTCATATAAATGAGTTTTTTAGAGATTGTTTTGAAAATTCACTCCTATGAACACAAATGATTCACTAATTCACATGAACACAAAAATGATTCAGTGATTCATTTGAGTCATTACTTTCAAAATGTTATTTCTAAGATATTTTTGTGCTCCATAAATGTTTTGCCGGGTTAGTTTTCTTGGGCTCATTTGGAAAGTTTGATTCAATGAACACATGGTTCACTAATTTACATAAACACACAAATGATTCACTGATTCATTTGAGTCGTTACAATTGAAGCATTCTTGGAAACAATTGTTTGTGGTCACATAAATGTTCAGTTGGTTCAGTTTTCTAAAGTTCATTTGGAAAGTTTATTCAGTGAATACAAATAATTCAGTAATTTTTACATACAAACACAAATGATTCACTGATTCATTTGAGTCATTTCCTTTTTAATATTCTTGGAAGCAATTTTTTGTGGTCACATAAATGTTCAGTTTGCTTAGTTTTACAGGATTAATCTGGAAAGTTCAATTCAGGAAACACAAATGATTCACTAATTCACACAAATAAACAAACACGCAAATAATTCACTGATTCATATGAGGCCATACTCCCCGAATGTTCTGGAGTCGTTTTTTTATTTATTTTTTTTATTTTTTGTAGTCAAATAAAAGTGCATGTCTCAGCTGTGTGAAAGTGGTTATGAGAGATGAATAGTGACAGGAAGAAAGAGCGGGAAAATGGGCTGATGGTGAGATGATAGATGTGTAAATTATCTCCGTGATGTGGGCAATGATGCAGTCATGCCTCCTGTTTCTGTCTGTCGCCGCAAATACACCACTGGGGGTTGGGGGAGGGACCAAAGTGTGGCGCTCCTGATTGGCTATCCATGCACTCTGTGGGCAGGGCTTATGTTCTTTCATGTGAAATGACTGGCTGTGTAGTTGTAGCAGCTATTTGCATATTCATGAGAGTTGTGTCGTTGTGGTGTGCCAATGCCCGGCCCCTAAGACCGGCCCCCTCTTGGAATGATGACGAAACACTGTCTGCTGGATGATCAATCATATTAAGCGAGAGCGAGACTCTAAACTGCGTCTCCATGAGTGTTGGGTTAATATGAGCACACTTTTAAAGGACATGCCAGTGTTTATATGAGATGGGAAGTAAATCATAATTCAGTGGGAGTTTTTTGTTATGTTGTGTGTAAATTGGCTTGTTTCTTTTAAATGACCAAATCTAAATAATAGTTACTTTTATTATTATAAAATGTGTGTAAGTTAGTGTGTTAATATTAATTAGCGATAGAGATAGATGGATGGATGGATGCATAGATAGACAGATGGATAAATGGATGGATCATTAGACAGTTGAATGAATGAATGGATGGATGCATAGACAGATGGATGATAGATAGATAGATAGATAGATAGATAGATAGATAGATAGATAGATAGATAGATAGATAGATAGATAGATAGATAGA
>NC_141029.1:1732500-1767500 GCF_052040795.2 Danio rerio | reverse complement strand
CACCAGACATGAACATTATTGAGCATGTCTGGGCTAAGATGGAGGAGGCGTTGAAGATGATTCCAGAGGATCCTGATGAGCTCTGGGAGTCCTGCAAGAAGGCTTTCTTCTTCATTCCAGATGACTTTATTAATCAGTGATGTGAGTCATGTCAGAGATGTATGGATGCAGTCCTCCAAGCTCATGATGGAGTCAGACACAATATTCATTCTGTCTCCACTGCAGCAGGACTTTATATTCTATACTGGACATTATTTCTGTTCAGTGATGACACTTTAAGCAGAGTCAGAGCTTACTGTCCTAATCAAATCATTAATAATCAAGGCATGATCAGATTTATTGTGCTCAAATAAGCAAAATCTAGAGGCCTTTACCTTTAATATAAGACACTTCTGATACCAAATGATCAACTAGAAGTTATTATTTGCTGTTCATAAAACTTTCATTGGCGACAAGACTTTTGTCAGGTAGTGTATTATTAAATATAGCAATATAAAGCAGTTTCTCTGGATTTTATGACTTTGTAATTTGTGTTTTGTTTTGCAATATAGATCCAAACCTAATACAGTAAGCTCTGAGAAACTGAACATTTACAAATGGCATCAAATATACAGTTTATTATTATTATTATTTTTTATTACTATATACAGTTGAAGTCAGAATTATTAGGCCGCTTGTTTATTTTCTTGTCAGCACATTTCTAATCATAATAGTTTTATTAACTCATCTCTAATAACTGATTTATTTTCTCTTTGTCATGATGACAGTAAATAATATTAGACTAGATATTCTTCAAGACACTTCTATACAGCTTAAAGTGACATTTAAAGGCTTAAACTGCATGCAAAAAATGCTTTTCTTACTTAGATTTTTTGTCTTGTTTCTGGTCCATATATCTAAAAACTCTTACATCAAGCAGAATTTTCTAGACAAGCAAAACATATTGTCTTATTTTAAGATATAATCAGCCAAAATTGAGTTTTCCCTTAAAACAAGCTGAATAATCCACCAATGGGGTGAGCAAAAGAATCTTATGTCAAAAGGAAAAACAAGATTATTTTGCTCACCCCATTGGTGGATTATTCAGCTTGTTTTATGGAAAAACTCCCTAATTTTGGCATATTTCTGAAAACAAGACAAATATTTTGCTTGCCTATAAAATGCTTCTTGATATAAGAATTTTTAGATGTTTGGACTAGAAACAAGACAAAAGTCTAAGTAAAAGCATTTTTTTGCAGTGTAACTAGATTAATTAGGTTAACTTGTCAGGTTAGGGTAATTAGGCAAGTCATTGTATAACAGTGGTTTGTTCTGTAGACTATCGAAAACAAATATAGCTTAAAGGGGCGAATAATATTGACCTTAAAATGGTGTTAAAAAATGTAAAAACTGCTTTTATTCTAGCCGAAATAAAACAAATAAGACTTTCTCCAGAAGAACAAATATTATCAGACATACTGTGAACATTTCCTTGCTCTGTTAAACATCATTTGGGAAATATTTAAAAAAAAAAGAGAAATTGAAAGGGGGCTAATAATTCTGACTTCAACTGTATTTCATAATATTTTTCTCTCCAATGTCTTCCCAAACCTGTTAGCGATCAAAAGTAAAAAATGACATACACTGTAAAAACTGTCCGTAAATGAGCAGTTTTCTGAATTTTGTGATTTGTTTTTATTATTTTTCCCCATTTATTTCTGCTTTAGAATTGCATTGTGTGTTCTTGATCTTTCTTCCAATAACATTTAACCTTGAAGAGTTCAGAAAGGAGGCTTTTATTGCCATTTTTAATAGTTTAAAGTTGTATATATAGTCTGTGTTGGTGTTGTTTTTTGATGCTGCAAAAACCTTGTAATAAACTGCAGCACATTTTCTGTTATTTTACAGACGTATTTCTTCACTTTGTTAAACTGTAGAGTTGAATTTACGTCAAAAGTCGACAGAGCAGAGATCAACATCCCAAAATGCAATTCACAACGGCAAATAAAGCAGAAAACACATAAAATACGGAAACTTTACAGTGAATATATGTATATAAAAACAGAAATGTGTTGTTTTTTCTCTCCTTTTGATTCGATGTGGAGGAAATATGTGCCAGATATGTTGTTGTGAGATTCAGTATTGTTGTGTATGAGTGAGATGCTGAAAATCTGCTCAAATCTGTCCTCATGTTTCTACCAAAGACTGTCAGCAGCATCTTCTTCCACACACACACACACACACACACACATCTGTACATTAACACACCAACATCATGCTTGGAGAGTATACGTGCGGTCCACAAATTGTATTTTTTTTAACACAACGTATGCAAAAAGCCAGAGATCTGATCTAAAAACGTTATATTGTGACTGTTACATCATTTAACCTCGTGTAGAAGTGTGTTTGATTTACTCCAGTTCATTTCCCACAAGTCCGAAATTTCTCCAATATTTCACAAGATGCAGAAGATGTTTCTTTCTTTTAAAGAAATCGTTCATTCCCTCTCATTTTCTCCCTCGTATGTTGTTTTAAATCCAGCGATATTTGGAAAAATGTTCAAGCTGCTCTTTTTCTAGACGACCATTGTGGTGACCAGGAAAAAAGATTAAATTGAAAAATGTTCATTTAAAGGGGTAGTTCACTTAAAAATGAACATTTTTGACATCATTTACCCATCATTCATTAGTCACAAACCTGTTTGAGTTTCTTTCTTCAGTTGAACACAAAAGAAGATATTTTGAAAAATGTTGGAAACCGGTAACCATTGACTTCCATTGGTTTTTCCTTCTATGGAAGTCAATGGTTACATGTTTCTCACATTGTGTTCAACAGAAGAAAGAAACTCACTTGAAACCACTTGAAGTAGGGTAAACAGTTTGTAAAATGTTCATTTTTGTGTGAACTATACCTTTAACATATCTCATTTGCATTTCTACACATTAAAACTGCCGCAAACACTGCCATCACTGAATTCACTCGTCACTTTCAAGGGTTCGTTCACACTGAAATCCAAATCTTGTTATTGATTACTCTTCCTCATGTAGTTTCAAACCCAATGATGCTTCATTTGCCTTCTGAACACAAGTTAAGATGTGTTAGATGAAATTCTGGAGCTCTCCATAGACAGCATAGACTTCACAGATAACTTTTACAGTGCATTTCTGTGTGAACTGCCCCTTTCACTACTAAAAACATTCGTTAATTAACAGTTTTCATAATTTGTGATTCACAGCTGTTAATTTACAGTTATTGATTACATTATTGGATCTTTATTTCTGCTCTGTCAACTTTTGGTGTTGAAAATCTTACTTTGCTTAAAAGTGACTTTTACTGACATTTTAGTAGAAACAAAACACATTTTTAAAACAATATATTGTATAATAAATCATATCTAGAGAAATAAGTCTGTAAAATTATTACCAGGTTTTTGTAGTGTAATATACAACACCAACACACACAATACAGCACTTCAAACTAGTAAACAATTCAATACAAGTTATTTTTTTAAAAACATTTCAACATCAAAAAAAAATTTGAGAAAATATTAAGGTCTAATAATGAAATTCAAAGCATAAAAACTAGTGCTGGGCAAAAATTTATCATCAAACACTTTCAAAATAAAAGGTTTTTTTGACATGTAATATTCAATAATTGAATATATGTATTGTGTATAGCTGTAAATGCTTGCATATATTTGAGTAAATGTTTGTTTATCTTTATATAAAAATATATACAAATGATCAATTCAAATGATAAATTTAATAATTATTTTATTAATTTAATAATTATTATTATCAATTTAATTTAAAATGATCAACTCAATTGATTAAATGATCTAATTATCAATTTAAATAAATGTTTGAAGCTGCGGTCACACTGCACTTTTCTCCCCATGGACTTCCATTCATATGCATGCGAATGCATTAGAGAGGAAACGCAAGTTCGTGCGACGAGTTCTGCAGTTTGCTGTGTTGCGAAGTTTAAGCTTGGTGAACTCTGACCGGCAAAATTGCTTCCTTTGACTGCGTGAGACTAATCGAGGATCATGACCTCTCCAGACAGAAATTTAAAATATGGACCAATCGCTCGCTTTTTAAATGTCTAATCATTTTGTTTAATCCCGCCCCTATTCACAGCGTCGTATGACAAAACTTCGCTTGCACAAACTCTAGTGTGACCGCAGCTTAATTCGAGCACTGAAAAAAAGTGTTTCATGCAGAACTGTTGCAAATAATTTATTTGTGTTGAATTTAAACAAACAAATTAAGTTTAATAATGTTCAATTGAATTTGTTTGTTTAAATTCAGCACAAATAAATTGTTTACAACCACTTAACGTAAAAAAATTGAATAAATCCAAGGAATCATCTTTGAATATTTTTTTTCAGTGTATTTGACAAAAAATATTGCATAGATTAGTTCTATCACATATACATAAAGAGCAATATCACACGAGTAGCAGTGCGTTATGGCTTTATATCGGCACTGGTGGGAGGCATGCATTGGCTGGAGGCTGCAGATTGAGTGCCTTATTGTCCCACCAGTGTCGATTTACAGCCATATCGCACTGCTACAAGTATGACATTGCTTTAATACAACAGTTTGACGGCATAAATGTGTATATAAAAAAGAAAATCAAACACGGAGACTCTCAACAACCCTGATGTGAATGTTTAACTTTCCTCCGCCATTCATTCACATCTGAAGCTGACATCAGAACAGCAGAAGCGTTACTAATTCACCAACGTCACTTTACAGCTAGTGATTGAGTGATTCTCTAGCGTAATGTCTAATGATGATAATACAGCTGATTTACTAAGATTATAAGGCTGAACCGCATGAAATGCCATCAGTCTACAGGGATATCTCCCAGTATTTCTCTCACAATAATTAGGTCACAGTAATTAACCCCAAAAAAGCCAAAGCAAAGCTAACACTAGCAGATTACTATGGTATAAATACAGCAATACAGCATACAAAAGAGAGAGATCGACTTAGAATGTCACTTACCTGTTCTAAAATGATTTGATCCGCTGTAGTTTTAATTTTTTGCTGAGTTTTTATCTCTTAATTGATTATTATGCGGTCGCCATCTTGTGGCTGGAACGCCAAACGTCTTTGCTCTGCTTAGTATGACAGGCTGACGCTGCATTCACAAGGGGCTTCAGCGTCAGCGCTTGACAGAGGGCGTGTCTGAAGTTAGGGCTGACGCGATCATCATAGCAGCGTCAGCCAATGAAATTAGTCAGTAAGAGGCCACTGTCTGAGCTGGTGTATTTGCATACAGTGATCTGATTGGCTGATGCTTCCATCGGCGCTTGAAAAGCTGAGCAAGTCCCAACTTTTGCAGTGAGCTGACGGATGACGGATCCACAATGCAGTTCAGCAACGCCTGATGCGTTGACACTAAAGCCCCGTGTGTATGGGGCATGATGGATGCCGAAGAACTGAATCTCCAAAATTATAAATATTTAAAGTAGGCACTATCCTTATAAATAAACTGCATAGTTAAAATCTAAACAACTACATCCTCACCGAAAAAGCCTCAACAGTACATGATGTTGTCCAACAGCTGCAATATTTCTCAAGCTGTAGTGAGTTTATTGATCTGCTGTTATTCTGTGTGGGCGGAGTAATACACAAGGGTGAAGAGGCTGTACGACAGCTGATACTGCTTTAATGACATGGCTATCAGCCAATTAGATTCGAGAACCAGACAGACCTGTTGCATAAATATATATAACTCATTTATTGTGTCAAAACAAACTTTTATTTTGGATGCAGTAAATCGCGATTAATGTTTGCCCAAATCGACAAGAATCGCAGAACACTGAAAACTGCTAATTTACGGATCGATATTTTAATAACAGTGTAATGAAAGAAAGAGTGTGAATGTGTAATAACAGATTAACGTCTCGTCTTTAATGCTGTGTGTGTATCGTCTCGATCAGGGTTTAGACTTCTCACTTTACTAACTAACGGGAGCACTTTTGTAAAATGTTGAAGCCTCCAGAAATGATGCGGGGTGTGGATTTTCAGACGTCCCGCAGCTCCTCGTTTTCCCAGTCGACACGAAGACTTTCTGAAGTGTCAGAAGACGCATTTATATTGTCCTGTATGTGTTTCTGAAGGGGCTGAAATGCAGATGAAGGATCTGGAGTTTAATCCTGAACGCTTTCGGCATCAAACCAGAAGCGCATTAAACAAGAGTTCAGTGTGACTATAATGATGTTCCTCCATCTCTCTGCAGATTTGTTTTTCTTGATCATGTGTTTAATATCGGAGTACGTTTATTTTTTTTGTCAAACGCTGTTTGTGCAATAAATTAACAGAACATGTCTGAACGTTTTACACCTCGACTCTTCTGTCTTTATTGAAAGTATTTTGTGTTTTTTTTTTTTTGTCTGACGAGCGAAACAAAGCATTGGTGCATCCGAAATCGCCTACTACCAGACATGTATAAAGTACTAGAGACCCAGACTTAAGTAAAACTACAAGTGCTCTATCAAAAAAGAAAGTGACCTGAGTAGAAGTTGAAGTGCTCTTTAAGCACCACACTTCAGTGGAAGTACTGAACTATTCAACATTTTTTGTACTCAAGTATTTTAAAATTTTCTACTCAAGTACTGAAAGTAAAAGTACAAGTCATCACCTTAGAATTATAAGGTTCTATCTGACATTTTCGTCAAAATTTAGTTATTAACATATTCTTATTAAATGACAACTTATTTACATTATGGGATGTTTTTTTTTATGTTATTCACATTTTAAGACCTTTGATTTCAAAAAACAAATGTTACACATACTCTTTGCTATGGAATGCAAAAACTTTGAAACCCAATATCTCAAAATCATTAAGAACACAGATAGAACCTTATAATTCTAAGGTGACGAAGTATTGTGTAATGTAGTTATTATAGAAAGCAGTCAAATCACATCATATTGTTTTGTTTATTTTAAATATCTTTTTTTGAGGCACGTGATTAAGCAGAACGAAAAGAAACATGGCCTACGATACTGTTTTTCTCTGGCGCTTGAACCACAGATCTGACAGATTAAAACGGCTTTAACACACTCCTTTCAAAGTTGTGTCACAAAAACACTCCATAACCCACTCAAAGCGCTATTAAAACCCATTTGTGGATCGCAAATTACCGGTTGTAAACGCTGTAAACGGAAGTTCTAAACATTCTATTGGAAGACGCTGGTCACTCTGGCGCCCTCAATGCAGCAGCGTGAACAAGGTCTATAATTGTAAGGAGTAGAGGTTTGCAGGGGCAGACTGGCCATTTGGCAATTCTGGCAAATGCTAGAAGGGCCGGACTATTTTTTTAAATGTGAGCCGGTCAGTTTTTTATTTTTATTTTTTGTTTTATTATTATTTTTTATATGTATTGTTTTTACATGCAGGCAGCTTTTATCTCGTGCAACATGTGAATATTATGATGACGTTGATGATGGTAATAATAGTAATAATAATAGTAAATGTTAAGCATTTGGCCCAATCGGTGATAGTTTCGAGAGGGGCCGACTCGATCAAAAGTTACGCGGACATAATCAAAATCTGACAAGAATGTCAAACAAACAGTACGTATTGTAATGTGGGCTGGTGTGGCTATAGTGCTAGGGCTGAATTTTTGTCCCAGTCCATCCCTGGAGGTTTGAATCTACACTGGTCTCATGATTTGGTTTGGTTAGGATTATCATGCCATTGATTCGGTTCAATTTGATATCAAGGTGCATTGACGATGCTTTCCATACATAGTTAGATTTTTTCTTCACAACACGAGTTTTTTTTTTTGAATCTATATATATATTTATATATTATTTGTAATATAATTTTGTTCTTTAATAATTATAATTTATAGCAAATAAACTCATGTAAATATGATCCCGATTGCTTTTTGAGCGCTGACAGGCGAAGTCTTACACCTCTATGACTGGTCATTGTTTTCTCCTGCTCAACAGAAAGGGCTGCAATTGGCTTTAGAACTGAAAGCGCTGTTCAACGATGATGGCAAGAACAGTCGCAGTTACAGTCTGTATGCGCATAATATGCGGTTATCACAGGTAATCCATAATAGACACAGTGGAGAAAACTCGCACCTCAGGCACGCTCATGTCTGGATCCACAAGTATCGCTTTACAGCCAAGAGAAGAGGACAAGTTACCTCACAAACAGGCCAAAGTGAGAGAGAGGGTAAAGATGGAGTTTTACAGCATTTCTCTGTAGTAGTGAAATAGCGGCTCGTGTGCTGTCGCCTTCATTATAGTAAGAGTGTTATTTACTCGTTTCCTTCGCCATAGTATTGCGACATCGCGCATAGCAGATAAATGACGTCAGTACATAATAACCGGTGTTGATCTATTACTGAATTGATATACATCATTTTGACACCCCTAGTAACGAGTAACGATGCAGCACATTAAAAAAAATTAAGTATTAGTATTAAGATATTAAACTGATGGAAAATATGTGCTGAAGTAAAAGTAGAAGAGGGAGAAAAAACAGTCCTCCAGTAGAGTACAGATACTGCCTTTTAGTACTTAAGTACAGTAGTGAAGTAGTTCTACTTTGTTACTATACACCTCTGCTTTTTTGGTACCTGTTGACAGTGAAAACGGCCATTAAAGCGTACCGAACCGTACTGTACCGTACCACTCAGTGGAAACGAGCCGTTAGACTCCTCAGAAAACTAAAACCATCTTGTGAAACTGTATTCATATTGCAGAAAATAAAATATTACATACAATTACAATATCAGATTATTCCAATACGGCACCTCTAGGTCAGAGTTCTAATTTTAACAAAATACCACGAGTCGCAGCTCATTACTAGCAGCACGTTTATTTGAACTGGACACTTCCAGCAATCATGCTTCAGCAGTCTTGAGAAATCTCTGCCAGACAAAAGAAATATTGAACCAAGAGAACAAGAACAGCCTCATTACATAATGCCTCAGAGTAAAACCAAACAGTGATTAAAAAATCCCAATAACCAATAAATCAGTGCGAGTAATGTAAACATTGGAAAATAACGCAGTTCCACAATATGACAGTGTTCCTGGCTCCATGCAGGCACAGCAGATCTCTGAAGCAAACACCTGTTCATGCAGATACACTGACTTCGCTCTCCGTCTGTTTGAGGCTGTTTCACAACACAATTATCAAAGTGCAGGAAGTAAAGCAAAGTCCACTTCAGGACACAAAGAATCATGGGAAAAAACAATTAAAAATACCAAAAAAATCTGATTTAAATGAATGTTTGTTTACTTTTATTAAAATGATGGGATGTTGTAACCCAATATTGAAATATCCAGCCTGATCTCACGAGGAAATGTGAGAATTTTACGTTTTGTGGTGAATTTGTATGAAAATGTAAGATTTTTAAAAAGAGGCGTGGCACCCAACCCCACCCTCATTGGGGATGAGCAAATCCTACTCAATTGTTCGAATGAGATCGTTTGAATTCGACTAAGCCACTAAATCAAAAAGTTACAAATAGCAGAATATTAGGCAGGGGGCGGGACTTGTACTTTTGTATGCTTATATACTTCTAACTGAAATTGAATATTGAGTAGGGGGCGGGACCTTTATTTTGGTTTGTTTATTTTTTCCAACTTGAATAGAACAGTTTTAAGGCTAGTTTTAAGGGGTGGGTTATGGTTAGACAGAATTAGTGTTAGCATTAAGGGTTGGATAAAGTTAGGGAGAATTTTTAATGATAATTTAAGGGTTGGTTAAATTTAAGGAGAAGTTTAGGGCAAGTTTTAAGGGTTGGTTAACGTTTGAGAGATTTAATGTTAGTTATAAAGGTTGGTTAAAGTTAAGGATAAGTTTACAGCTAGTTTTAATGGTTGGTTATGGTTAGACAGAATTAGTGTTAGCATTAAGGGTTGGATAAAGTTAGGGAGAGTTTTAATGATAACTTTAAAGGTTGGTTAAAGTTATGGAGAAGTTTACAGCTAGTTTTAAGGGTTGGTTAAGGTTAGATAGGGTTTTAGTGATAGTTTTAAGGGCTGGTCAAGGTTATAAAGAGTTTTATTGATAGTTTTAAAGGTTGGTCAAGGTTATGGAGAGTTTTAGTAATAGTCTTAAGGGTTGGTTATGGTCAGAGAGAGGTTTAGTGTTAGTATTAAGGGTTGGTTAAAGTTAGGTAGAGTTATGATGATAACTTTAAGGGTTGGTTAAAGTGAAGGAGAAGTTTAGGGCAGGTTTTAAGGTCTGGTTAAGGTTAGAGAGATTTAGAGTTAGTTTAAAAGGTTGGTTAAAGTTAAGGAGAAGTTTACAGCTAGTTTTAAGGGTTGGTTAAGGCTAGAGAGGGTTTTAGTGATTGGTTAAGGGTTGGTTAAGGTTATGTGGAGTTTTAGTGATAGTTGTAAGGGTTGGATAAGGTTAGAGAGTTTAAGAGATAGTTTTAGAGGTTGCTTATGGTTAGAGAGAGTTTTAGTGTTAGTTTTAAGGTTGGTTAAGGTTATGGAGAGTTTTGGTGATGTTGTAAGGGTTGGTTATGGTTAGAGAGAGTTTTAGTGTTAGTTTTAAGGGCTGGTCAAGGCTGTGGAGAGTTTTAGGAGCAGTTTTAAGGGTTGGTCAAGGTTATGAAGAGTTTTAGTGATCGTTTTACGGGTTGGTAAATGTTATGGAGAAATCTGGTGATGTTGTAAGGGTTGGTTATGGTCAAAGAGAGTTTTAGTGTTAGTTTTAAGGCTTGGTTAAGGTTAGAACGAGTTTTAGGGCTAGTTTTAAGGGATGGTTAAGATTAGAGAGATTTGGTGTTAGTTTTATAGGTTGGTTAAAGTTAAGGATATTTTTACAGCTAGTTTTTAAGGGTTGGTTTAGGCTAGAGAGGGTTTAAGTGATAGTTTAATGGTTGGTCAAGGTTATGGAGAGTTTTGGTGATCGTTTTACGGGTTGCTTAAGATTAGAGAGAGTTTTAGAGATCGCTTTAAGGGTTGGTTAAGGTTATGGAGAGTTTTGGTGATGTTGTAAGGCTTGGTTATGGTCAGTTTTAGTGAGTTTTAAGGGTTGGTTAAGGTTATGGGGAGTTTTGGTGATGTTGTAAGGGTTGGTTATGGTCAGTTTTAGTGAGTTTTAAGGGTTGGTTAAGGTTATGGAGAGTTTTGGTGATGTTGTAAGGCTTGGTTATGGTCAGTTTTAGTGAGTTTTAAGGGTTGGTTAAGGTTATGGGGAGTTTTGGTGATGTTGTAAGGGTTGGTTATGGTCAGTTTTAGTGAGTTTTAAGGGTTGGTTAAGGTTATGGGGAGTTTTGGTGATGTTGTAAGGCTTGGTTATGGTCAGTTTTAGTGAGTTTTAAGGGTTGGTTAAGGTTATAGGGAGTTTTAGTGATAGTTTTAGGGGTTTGGTTAATGTTATTAAGAGGTTTAGTGATATGGTTACAGCTGTAAATTTAGGGATTGGTAAAGAAGTAGATGTCTGCTAACCCTAGCCATAATGGGGATACATTGCTCAATAATAATACTCAATACATTGATAACACCGCAACAAGGACACCTAAAGATAACATTTAATCTTTCGCTATTAGTTCTGAGATATTTGAAAAATAATAATGATGACCACAATGGATTGTTATAATGCTATTATAATAAGAAGTACAAACAAAATCAAAATCAAAACATTTGGACAAGTTGAGCAGAAAATGTGTTTTAAGCAAAATAATCTTAAAAGGCCCTGCTTTTGTATTCTTTTTGGTCTGTAAAATTTCCTTGGTCTTAGGATTTGTGAGAGTTTTCCAGCTGACAAAATTTTCCTAGAATGAGATTCTGAATGCAAATGAAGCCTGGGCGTTTTGCATGTGTTGTTGCTTTTTTATCTTGGTAAAGGCACAATCCTTTAATGAAACCAAAAAGTGCAGTCTGAAGTTAGAAACAGGCCTAATCATGATCAGGCCATCATGTGACGTTCTCATCGCCGCCTGCTTTTGGTGGGCTTTAATTCTGTGAATTACAAAGATATAATGTAGATGTTAATACTTCAAAACACTGTTGTATTCATATTGTATAAAGTAGTGAAGCACTGTAGTGGTGTATTAATGATAAGGGAGTTTACTATCAAATTAGACATGTCTCCACTACCACACAATGTCTCCACTACTTTTTTTTACCATAAATTTTATTGAACTATTTTGACTGAGTTTTGAGGGTGTTTTTCGTGTGTGTGAACTCCATAATGACGTAGAGTATGAACCAGAGCTAACTGTGAAGTCGATGCATGCATTATCATGGGGGTTTTACCAAGGCACAGAGTACAGCGCTGGAGTGGATTTGCAGTGCAAGTATTTGCCAAGAGCTCCACAAAGCCCCGATCCTCCAATAAATAAATACATCAGCTAAAACTAGAGTCATTTCTTCACATGACTTACGCACAGTACAGAACCCAGCTCCAGTGCTCACCATACAGTTGCAGGAAAAAGTATGCCAACCCTTTGGGATCACTTGGTTTTCGGCTTAAATTGGACAGAAAATGTGTTCTGATCTTCATCGAAGGTACAACAATAGAAAAACATTGCTTAAACTAATGCCACACACATATTGTGTTATGTTTTCATTGAACACAACATATAAGCATTCACAGTGCAGGGTGGAGTATGTGAAACACACAGCAGTTTTGACTTTGCTATTGTCATGAAGCATTGCCTGATGTGATCCATGTCTCACTCAAAAGAGGTCTTAGAAAAGGACAATGACCGAAAGCATAGAAGTAAATCAACAACAGAATGTCTTCAACAGATGAAAATACACCTTCGGGAGTGGCCCTGTCAGAGTCCTGACCTCAACCTGATTAAGATACTGTGCCATGACTGCAAGAAAGGGATTCACACCAGACATCACACTAAATATATAGCTGGGTTGAACCAGTTTTGTAACAAGGAATGATCCAAAATCCCTCTTGACTGCTATGCAGGTCTGATCTGCAACTACAGGAAATGTTTGGTTGAGCCCACTGCTGCCAAAGGAGGGTCAACTCGTTATTAAAAACCAAAGGTTTGCATACTTTTTAAACCATCAACTGTGACTGTGAATGTTTACATTTTGTGTTGCCTTGTGTGATCCATGTCTCGCACAAACGAGCTCTCAGAAAAAGACCCAAAGCATTAAAGTAAATCAACGACAAAATGACTTAAACAAAAGAAAATACACCTTCTGGAGTGGCCCAGTCAGAGTCCTGAGCTTAACCCGATTGAGATACTGTGGCATGACCTCAAAAAATTGATTTACGCCAGACATCCCAGGAAAATTGCTGAATTTAACCAGTTTTTTAAAGAGGAACGGTCCAAATTCCCTCCTGACCGTTACGCAGGTCTGATCTGCAACTACAGGAAGTGTTTGGTTGAGCTTATTGCTGCAAAAGGAGGGTCAACAAGTTATTTTACCCAATGGGAAACATATTTTTTCCACCCTACACTGTGAATGTTAAGATTTTGTGTGGAAAAAGTATGTGAACCGCTAGGTTAATGACTTCCTTAAAAGCTAATTGGAGCCAACCTGGAGTCCAATCAATGTGATGAGATTGGATGTGTTGGTTAAAGCCGCCCTGCTCTGTTAAAAAACACACAGCAGTTTTGACTTTGCTGTTCTCAAGAAGCATTGCCTTGTGTGATCCATGTCTCGCACACAAGAGCACTCAGAATAAGACAAAGACCCAAAGCACAGAAGTAAACCAAAATGACTTCAACAGAAGAAATTACTCCTTCTGGAGTGGCCCAGTCAGAGTCCCGATCTTAACCTGATTGAGATACTGTGGCATGACCTCAAAAAAGTGATTTACGCCAGACATCCCAGGAAAATTGCTGAATTGAAACAGAAAATTTGTACAGAGGAACGGTCCAAAATCCCTCCTAAGCATGGTGCAGGTCTGATCTGCAACTACATAAACAGTTTGGTTGAGTTTATTGCTGCCAAAGGATGGTCAACAAGTTAATAAACCCAATGGTTTGCATATGTTTTCCACCCTGAACTGTGAACGGTTACATGTTGTGTTCAATAAAAACATGAAACCTTTCATAATTGTGTGGGATTAGTTGAAGCAGACTGTGTTTCTCTATTGTTGTGACTTAGATGAAGATCAGGACACACCTTCTTTGAAATGTATGCCGAAATTTAAGTAATCCCAAGGGTTCACATACTTTTTCTTGCAACTGTGTGTGTTCATCCAACATAAAGCTACAAATGAGAAAAAAATACGCTATATAATACTGCAGCGATCTCCTCAAACAGTCCCTGCTGGAAGTAGCTCACACGCACAGCAGAGTTAGCATGCTAGCCCTAAAGTAGCTAATTCAGCCAATTAGCTTCCCCGGGCGTAAACACATCCCTAAGATTCTCCGAGTCGACGCTAGCTAAACGTGCAGCATCGAACTCAAACTCAGACGCAGTGCTGAAACGGCCACGGAGGGCGCTAGTGAGGTAATGCCTGCTGGTCTGAAGTGATCAGACTCATCCTGTTGTGCATTGTGGGAAGGTTTCTGCAGTTAGCTGATGGAGTGGAGGGGCTCTGCACAGCTACAGCTGCTAGAAACTTCTGCGTGATCTGGACTAGCGGGGATGCTGGCTTCTTGGCTGATTCGCTGGTGTCTGTGGTGCAGTTCTTCCCATTTGGCACGATTAGCCTTGATCAAGTCCATCATCGGCTGCAGTTTGGGGTTTAATTTGGCAAATGTCTGGAGAAAGAGCAGATGTAGAGTTAAAAATAGCTATAGAGGGAGTTACTGTTATTATTTTCAAGACAACATGCCACTTAATACACACACAAACATTATTTTTAAGACATAGCTTGACATAACTTGTGTTATTATTCAAAACTATAGGAAAGTCACAGTGGAATGAACCGCCAACTATTCCAACATATTACAAGCTAAAAGTATTATTGCTCTTAATTGGAAAAGAAAGAAATGGCATCACATATGTCAATAGAAAAGATCACGTACATTGTCAAAAAAACAAACAAAATGTATTTGAAGATATCTGGAGACCTTTTACTAACTTTCTAAAGTACAATGTAAATGTGGACAGTCTACTACAACTAGAACAAGCTTAGGAATATGGGAAGTATCATGGTCTAAACAGACTACCTGATTTAAACATATCCCCCCTTTTTTTCTTCTTTTTTTTCTCTTCCCCCCTTTTTTATTATATTTATTTATTAGTTTTTTTATTTTATCTATTTACTTATTTAGTATTATTTTATGTATTTTATTTTATTTATTTATTTTTAAGGGAATGGGTTGTTGGGAGGGAGAATCGGGGGTAAAAAGTTTGCTGTGCCTTCATGATTATTGTTCTGTAATTGTGCAATCTGTTGTGATATGCAAATTGAAAAAAATAATAAATATATTGTACCAAAAAAACTATTCCAGCATATGTTTTATAAAGCGGATGCCCTTCCAGCTGCAACCCAGTACTGGGAAACACCCATACACACTTTCATTCTTGCACACTACGGGCAACTTAATCCATTCAATTCACTTAGAGGTATACCGCATGTCTTTAGACTGTGGGGGAAACCCACACCAACATGGGGAGAACATGCAAACTCCACACAGAAATGCCAACTGACCCAGCCGGGACTCAAACCAGCAACCTTCTTGCTTTGATGCGACAGAGCTAACCACTGAGCCACAGTGCCGCGGGGCGAGGCAGTGGAGCAGTAGGTAGTGCTGTCGCCTCACAGCAAGAAGGTCGCTGGTTTGAACCTCGGCCCAGTTGGCGTTTCTGTATGGAGTTTGCATGTTCTCCCTGCCTTCGTGTGGGTTGCCCCCGGGTATTCCGGTTTCCCCCACAGTCCAAAGACATGCGTTACAGGTGAATTGGGTAGGCTAAATTGTCCGTAGTGTATGAGTGTGTGTGGAGGTCTCCCAGAAATGGCTTGCGGCTGGAAGGGTATCCTCTGCGTAAAAACTTGCTGGATAAGTTGGCGGTTCATTCCACTGTGGCGACCCCGGATTAATAAAGAGACTAAGCCGACAAGAAAATGAATGAATCATTTTCCAGGATTCAAAAAGAAACGTATTAAAATGAAAATCACTTCGAGTTTGCTGAGGCTCCCTATTGAGAACTACTGGTTCATGGTGTTTTAGTGTGTAAAAGTGAGAGAGTGTTTGCTTGAAAACAGTAATTAACATTCAATCAGGACCAGACAGATCTTCCGCTGTTCGGGAACATCACACGTCTTTAGTGAGGAATGACTGCGCATAAATAAATGAGCTGTTGTTCGTGATACAACTGTCACAATCCTGCCATGTGCTGTAAAAACAGTGCTGAATATCACACAGACCGTCTGACACGCAGCAATCACGCTTTGATCACGACTTCAAATGTGTGTTCATGAAAAAACTAGAACCAAGTGAGCAGACTGAGAGCCCATCAAGCAGACTTTTACCAGTTCCGCTAATGAACATTCACCCGAAAGTGAACAGCGTCCTGTCAATTAGTGACTTTATTTCTTCTTTAAATGTTCGAGGTCTAAATGATCAACCCCAACAACTTGCTTTGTATCCCAAGTAATGTCGAACATCATTCATTCATTCATTCATTTTCTTGTCGGCTTAGTCCCTTTATTAATCCGGGGTCGCCACAGTGGAATGAACCGCCAACTTATCCAGCAAGATTTTATGCAGCGGATGCCCTTCCAGCCGCAACCCATCTCTGGGAAACATCCACACACATTCACACACACACACACACACACACACACACACACACTATGGTCAATTTAGCCTACCCAATTCACCTATAGTGCATGTCTTTGGACTGTGGGGGAAACCGGAGCACCCGGAGGAAACCAACACGAACGCAGGGAGAACATGCAAACTCCACACAGAAACGCCAACTGAGCCGAGGCTCGAACCAGCGACGTTCTAGCTGTAAGGCGACAGCACTACCTACTGCGCCACTGCCTCGCCTGATGTCGAACAGATATAAAAAATTTTCACAGTATTTCCTATAATCTTTTTTCTTCTTGAAAAAGTCTTTTTTGTTTTGTTTTGGCAGGATTAAAAGCAGTTTTAAATGTTTTTTTTATACAACAGTTCTGTCTGGTTCTCGAATCTGATTGGCTGATAGCCGCCATGTGTTTAAGTAATATCAGCACCCGTACAGCCTCTTTACCCTTTGTGTATCACTCCGCCTACATACAGGTCCGGACTCTCTGTGGTCTTTAAAAATCCCAGGATGTCCTTCAGAAAAGAGTAGGGGTTTGGCCAAATCTGCCCACTGGCCCCTGTCCATCATGGCCTCCTAACCTTCCCCATATCATAATCGGCTTCATCGCTCTGTCTCCTCTCCACTAATCCACTAATGTGTGGTGTGCGGTCTGGCGCAATATGGCTGCGGTCTAGTCATCCAGGTGGATGCTGCACACTGGTGGTAGATGAGCAGATTCCCCCCAATGTGTAAAACGCTTTGAGTGTCTAGAAAAGCGCTATATAAATGTAAGGAACTATTATTATTATTAAATTAGCACTATAATTGAGCTCTCAACCAGCAGTATATCTCTATATAGCAATTTATAATTTGTCATCAGCTCTAAATAAGGGGGAAGTTCTCGAGATCTACCTGAGCTCAAACTCCCCTCTCGCCCTGCAAACAGGAGGGAGCCCCGTAGAGCTCAGGGCTCTCTCTCAGGACAGCATGCCAAACCAGGGCTGTTTCTCAATTCCAAGAACGCAGAGAACAGACTTGTGTTCTTGTGAAGAGCGGTCTTGCTGGGTGTCCTCGGAAGAACGAACTCAGGAGACCGCGAGGGCAGAGAACGCGTCCTTTGAGAAATGGGATGCTGCGTTCTTCCTGATGGTCACATGACCTTCACACATTTTAAATGGAAATTATTTAAACATTACAGCCTTCATACAACCATTTATTGTTTCCCCCCTCTTCAAAATATATACTTTGCATAAAAACATTATCAATATACTCTGCACAATATAAATAAAACAAATTTTAATACGAATTTCAGCAAACAAACACCCTTAATGTGTTCATTCCTTTATTAAGATGTCCATGTTAATGTTTACTTTCACCGTTTCATTTAGGGAAACTCCTGAGGTAAATAAGTGATATCTCTGAACTTTAATAATAAATCTAAATAAAATGCTGCGCTTCCCACCTCCAGTCGCAATGACTTCTGGGACTTCCAGAGCGAGTTCGGTGCTCAAGTCTGCATCGTTGCATCCTCGTTATCAAGATCACATCCGGGAAGTTTCACGCGTCCTCCGTACTTGCGGTCTTGAGTATTGAAACTGAACTTAGGCAGCTGATGATGACGTTACACGAGAACACGAGGACGCAAGACCGCTGAAGAACGCATATTGAGAAACAGCCAAGCTTTATAATCAATCATCTGCTGAGTGTGAACTCTTGAAACAGGACTTGGGAAATATTGTAAAGGATTAAAAGTTTCACAAGAGGGCTAATCATGCTGTCTTCAACTGTGAGTCAGGCTGTACATGGTCAAAGATGAAGTGTGTGATTAATTCTGTATTAATTTAGTCTCTGCATTAACACAAGTGAGCCAGCGCTAGCTGGATTTCCTTCGCATGAATTAGCATTTTTTCATCATTAGGGGAAAACCCTCTGACTCTTTTCTCGAGTAGCTGCAGGTTTTGCTCAGCCAATTGCTGACTCCGTATTTTCTTTGCTGATGCATTGTGGGAGTGTGTTACAGCAGGGGTTCCCAAACTTTTCAGCACGCGACCCCTAAAATAACAATACCAGTGACTCGCGACCCCCAATATCCCCTGAGGTGGTTATAAATACAGAAAACTTGCATGCAATGGCGCACTCACACACCAATAGACCAAAGTCTATTCTTCGTTTAATTTTTTAAATGTATTTCAGTGCTGTAAATGGGCCAGAAAGTTTAACCTGGTGTTATAAAATCAATCTGCTGCATCTGACGCTATTGCTGTGTCTTTAATATAATGTATTTACCGCAGGGGTCGCAATCCAATAGAACAAGTAAATAAGCTACTATATTAACTATAAACGACTGTTTTTTTTCTCTTCAGTTGGTTATGGTTAACATATGGTAATTCTTATGGTCTAATAATAATAAGTAGATTTTTGGAAATCACCAGGCGACCCCCCTTCATTGTTCCGCGACCCCTTCACGGGGTCCCGACCCCCACTTTGAGAACCACTGTGTTACAGTACCTCATAGAGCGGCGCGCAGATCCCATCAATCCACTCCAGCTGAAGGCCTGGCAGCTCGTCCTTACGATTTCGGTCAAATATGGCCTTTCACACACACACACACACACACACACACACACACACACACACACACACACACACACACACACACACACACACACACACACACACACACACACACACACACACATTTGTTTTTGTGAAAAGTGGGTACATTACATAGGTTTCCATTAATTTTATACTGTTCAAACCTTATATTGTATTGCCCTCACCCCACTCTATCCCTAATCCCAACCATCACAGGAGTCAGTGTTCAGCTTTACTCTGATTAAACTCATCCTGTGTGATTTATAAGCTTTTTGAGAAATGAGGACGTCACCAATGTCCTCATATTTCACTTCCTTTTTGTAATACCTGTGTCATACCCATGTCATTATACATATATGTGTCCTGATATGTCACAAAAACTCGTACACACACACAACGTGTCATGAGTGTTCATTAAACTCATTAAGCAGATGTTAAAGTTAAATAATGTAGTATTTACATTTGAATTTACTAAACAAGCGACAAATGTGTGTGTCTGTGTGAGAGTGTCTAGTGTTTGCATGTGTGTGTGTGTGTCTGTCTATATGCACTTGTTTGAGTGTGTGAGCATGTCTGTGTTTTGCTGTGTGTGTGGATATGTACAGTTCGCTCGCCGGCCACTTTATTAGGTACACCTGTCCAACTGCCTGTTAACGCAAGTTTCTAATCAGCCAATCACATGGCAGCAGCTCAATGCATTTAGGCGTGTAGACATGGCCAAGAGGATCTGCTGCAGTTCAATGTGAGCATCAGAATGGGGAAGAAAGAGCATTTAAGTGACTTTGAACGTGGCATGGTTGTTTGTGCCAGACGGGCTGCTCTGAGTATTTCAGAAACTGCTGATCTACTGGGATTTTCACGCACAACCATCTCTAGGATTTACAGAGAATGCTCCGACAAAGAGGAAATATTTAGTGAGCGGCAGTTCTGTGGGCGCAAATGCCTTGTTGATGAGGCCAGAGGAGAATGGCCAGACTGGTTCCAGCTGATAGAAAGGCAACAGTAACTCAAATAAGCACTCGTTACAACCGAGCTCTGCAGAAGAGCATCTCTGAACACACAACACGTACAACCTTGAGGCGGATGGGCTACAGCAGCAGAAGACCACACCGGGTGCCGCTCCTGTCAGCTAAGAACAGGAAACTGAGGCTACAATTCACACAGACTCACCAACACTGGACAATAGAAGATTGGAGAAACGTTGCTGCTCTGATGAGTCTCCATTTCTGCTGACACATTTGGATGCTCGGCTCACAATTTGGCCTCAACAACATGAAAGCATGGATCATCCTGCCTTGTATCAGCGGTTCAGGCTGGTGGTGGTGGTGTAATGGTGTGGGGGAGATTTTCTTTGGGTCCATTAGTACCAATTGAGCATCAACACCACAGCCTACCTGAGTATTGCTGCTGACCATGTCCATCCCTTTATGAGCACAGTGTCTCCATCTTCTGATGGCTACTTCCAGCAGGATAACGCAGCATGTCATAAAGCTCAATCATCTCAGACTGGTTTCTTGAACATGACGATGAGTTCACTGTACTCAAATGGCCTCCACAGTCACCAGAGCTCAATCCAATAGAGCAGCTTTGGGATGTGGTGGAGCTGGAGATTGGCATCATGGATGTGCAGCCGACAAATCTGCAGCAACTGTGTGATGCTATCATGTCAATATGGAGCAAAATCTCTGAGGAATATTTCAGTTGCTTGATGAATCTCTGCCATGAAGGATTAAGGCACTAGTAAGGTGTACCTAATAAAGTGGCCGGTGAGTGTATATGTGTGCATATGTGAATGTGTGTTGACTGTAAGTGTGAGAGTGTTTATGGCTTTTACTGTGTGCGTCTCTGTGTGTCTGCAAGTCTCTCTGTATGCATGTGTGTGTGACAGTGAATATGTCTGTGTGGCTTTGCCAGTTTTTCTGTTGGTCTTTGTCTGTGTTTCTGTGTGTCTGTCCATTTCTGTGCATGTGCAGTCTGCAGCAGAGAGATAGTGTGTGAATACATCATGCGCACACACACACACACACACACACTGAGCAGAAGACAGAGACCTTTATCCTGTACTCCATCAGCTGTTTCAGTTTCTGTCAGTGTTGTGTTAAATGAAATAAACAATAAAGTATTACAGCTCAGAATAATGTTTTGCCTCTGTTTTCTTCATGTTTGGTGGCCAGTAGCTGTGTAATAATAAAGATAAAGTACATCCAGGTGGTTGTTTTCACAGAATAAGCCCTTCAGTACTCCCCTTCATATCGGGCTGCTGATAAACCTGTCAGGCTTTATTCTGAGATAACAACCTCCTGGATGTACTTTATCTCTTACTCGGCTACTAGTGTGAGCGCTGCATGAGTGTAGATGTGCTGAAGTGTTTAGTTTTTAATCTTACCGACGGCGTGAGCTTGAGTTCGGAGCGTTCCCGATCTCCCTGCTCGAAAAACTCACTGGTTACCAGCTCTGCGACCTGGCGGCGACAGAAAACACACACACACACACACACACACACACACACACACACACACAAACACACACACCACTGTCAGCAGTTACACATATCAGTACTTTATGTTTCATTTTTATTCTTCTGTGACATGTTACACATTTTAATTCATTCATTCTTTAATTTCTTCATTATTTTTCTTCCTTTATTGATTCATTTATTCATTCATTCATTTACTTTGTCTATTCGTTCATTTGTTTATTTATTCATTCATTCATTCATTCATTTTCTTTATTCATTCACTCATTTCTTTCTTTATTCAGACATTTTCTTCATTCATTCATTTGTTTTTTATTTATTTATTTATATATTCGTTCATTCATTTTCTTTATTTATTCACTCATTTCTTTCTTTATTCATTCATGTATTCATTCATTCATTCATTCATTTTGTTTATTCATTCATTTGTTCACTTATTCATTCATTCGTTTTCTTTTTTTCTTTCTTTCTTTCTTTCTTTCTTTCTTTATTCATTAATTATTTATTATTCATTCATTAATTTTCTTTATTCGTTCATTTACTTCATTCATTCATTTGTTTCTTTATTCATTCAATCATTTCTTTCTTTCTTTATTCATTCATTTTCTTTATTCATTCATTCATTTCCTTCTTTATTAATTCATTTATTTATTCATTCAGTCACTTTCTTTATTCATTTTCTTTATAAATTAATTTCTTTATTTGTTTATTCATTCGTTCATTTTCTTTATTTATAAATTTTCTTGATTCATTCATTCAATTTTTTATTCATTCATTCAGTTCATTCTTTGTTTATTCATTTCCTTTATTCATTCATTCATTCATGCATTCATTCATTCACTCATTTCTTTCTTTGTTTATTTTCATTCATTCATTCTATCAATCCATAAATTCATTAATTTGTTCATTCATTCATTCATTCATTTCTTTCTTTTTTATCAATTAATATTTTTTAAATTTCTTTCTTTATTAAATGATTAATTAATTTAATCCATCCATCCACCCTTCTATTTTTATCAAAACAAATGAAATATATATATATATATATATATATATATATATATATATATATATATATATATATATATATATATATATATATATGTATTATGGGAGAAATTGTAATGAACATAATCCACTCTATAGGGACTAAAAGATTTGACATCATATTTTTATACATGATAATTAAATTTAGCTTGAAAACTTTAGCAATATTCAATTTTTAGCTGTTGCATTGCATCATGGTTTATGACACTTTACCCATGTCTAATAAATGAATAAATTAATTAATGTGATGTTATTTAAAATGTGTAAAAAGATCATTTAATGTAATAATTAAATAATTAAATAAAAATCTTTTAAATAAATTAATTAAAAAATAAACGAATGAACGAATGAATCCCTATAAGACAAACAAATAAAAAATATATATTTTGGTGAAAATGTGACGGATAATAATGCACTATATAAGGAAAAAACAATACAAGATTTAAGGTCATATATTTTTTAAATAAATAAATATTTTATAAATAAATCATAAATGTCTGCTTTAAAGCTAGTAATAAATCGAAACAATATTTTCTTTTTAGCAGTTGGCTCGTGGTTCATAACACGTTATAACTATCTTTAAAATAAACAAAATAATAAAGTAAATAAATAAAATGTTCGTTTAGCCAGAAATATTCCTGTCCGTCCTCAGCAGTGGTGCATTGTGGGTAAAAGTGTGTACCTTGTGCGAAATCTCCCAGGGTTTGGTAACAGCGCCCAGATCACACGCCGTCATCAACATGGACCTGAGAAATATTCAGCAGATAATCAACAGATACTCTGCCATGTGTGTGTGTGTGTGTGTGTGTGTGTGTGTGTGCAGCTGACCTGCACATCTCTCTGTGCTCCTTCACGTTCCAGTTGTATTCGCCTTTATTCACCAGCTCAAAGAAAGAGTTTCTGTTCCTGATAATGAGAAAACACACACACACACACACACACAGACAAACACACAGTGTGAGAGCGGTGCAGTTCACAGTCCTGACACACGGTGGCAGCGCAGCTCAGAGAAATCACAGAGGAAAACACACCAGCTGGAAACACACATATTTTTATTTGAACTATTTTATTTATTTGTTTGCATAATAATTTTATTTGCTTTAATCCAATATCAGCTGGCCATGACTTAATTATTTATTTATGTTTATTTTATATTTTCATTCACTGAATTTTATTATTTCCCAGTACTGGGTTGCAGCCGGAAGAGCATCCGCTGCGTAAAACATATCCTGGAATAGTTGGTGGTTCATTCCGCTGTGGCGACCCCAGATTATTAAAGGGAATAAGCCGAAAACAAAATGAATGAATGAATACATTTATTTTATTTTTTATATATTTTTTTATTTTAATGTATTAAATTGTGTTCAATTGTATTATATTATTAAATTTAAATTATTTTATTTATGTATTTTTGTTCATGCTTTGATGCCATAACAGCTGCATGTTTTATTTGTTTACTTTTATTTGATATTTTAAAATATTTAAATTGATTAGACACGCCTGATCAAACTAATTGAGTCCTTCAGGCTTGTTTGAAACCTACAGGTAAGTGTGTTGAAGCAGGTTGCGCCTCACTTACACACTGCTTAATACACACAAGAGAGCAATAGGCAAATATCTTTACACATGAAAAAATGTAAATATTAAGGATATATATAGGATATAATAAGAATAGATATAGGATATAAATATAAAGGAATAAAATATTACAAAACATATTATTTTCTAGCCGACATAAATATGAAAAATCACTGCTTTTATGTCTTCTTCATCTCGGGAGGCTTTTTCAGTTCATTCATAACAATTTGCTTTTGTATAATGTTATTATTATTAGCAGTATTATTTATTATATCCATATTTGTATTTGTTTTATTAAAAACAAGCTTAGATTTGCCCACCTGTCAGGTTTTAGATCATAAGGGGCACAGCATGTGTTTTAGGATATAACTCAGGTTTTTGAGCACACTTCATTATTATTGTTCATTTATTCGTTTGCTGGAAATTAGAACTGAATTTAGAAACAGTTTTGAAACAAATCTTTGTGCTTAATAAACAAAATTAATTAAAGTGAAAGTAAATAATGCGGAGGCGTATCTCTCATTCTCGCGCTGCAGATGCTCTGTTTAACTGTTTTCTTGCTTGTGAAATGCTAATTTTTTTCCACTTATACTTACTTTGCGTCCTGTAAATAGCGAATGCGCTCTTGGCGCGACGCGGCTGACTCTTAAAGGGAATGGGAGATGAGTTGATTGGTTTATTCTCAAAACACACCTATAACTCATTAAGAGAATAAGCTCAACCCTTTTAGACCATGCGCCACAGCACAAAGCAGATTTTTCCGTCCTTATATTAGCAAAAGTGGATTCTGACACGCCCTGAATGTGTTTGCGCCCTGCGCTCTGCACATGGACCGTCAAAATAGAGCCCATTATGTTAACAGATAGCGTTTAGGCAGATCACCTACTGCACCTTTAACCCCAAAATATCACAAACAGTAAAAAACAATAATATTACAGCATTATTACATTTCAAGATACAAGACATTGTGATGCATTGTTTTTGTCAGAAGCCTTAAAATAATGTTAAAACACTTTCGTTATTTTATTACAATTTTATATATATTTGTTACATTATATCGATAGTTCTGTAATAAAACTAAAAGTCTCTACTCTTAATTGAACGCATCCTTGCTTAATAAACCATTAATGTCTTCTTGAACGATAGCAGGTTTCTGCAGATCTTAAAAGCCCTTAAAAGCACAAAGTAAAGCCCAATGTCTTAAATTCAAGAAGACAAGGCTTTAAATGTTGAATATGCAGCAGGAAACCGCTCGTCTTCAGTGTTTTTGTACTCCAGATTATAACGGAGACCAAAGTGATGCTGTTTTTCACACGCTGAAGTGTTGATTATACCTATAAATCCCATTGAAGAGAACACTGGAAAAATGCTGGGCAGTTTTAACACAATGCTGGGTCAAACATGGACTTGATTGACCCATGCGGTTAAAATAGTTCAATGTAAATGTTTGAAACTGTTTAATTCATTAAATCAGTTTAAATAACATGTATAAATGCAGATTAGAACAAACATGTTAGATAAACACATGCAAACACACACTCACACACACACAGACACGCTCACAAATGCACAAACATTCACGCACACATACAAACACACACTCACACACAGGTGTATTGGTATTGATGTATCGGCTGAACCCACAGCCAGCTGTACTCACTGAAAGTAGAGGGTTAAGTCTGTGGCCAGTATGGACTGCTTGAGGAGCTGCATCAGTTCTCCATACTCATGTGACGACAGATTGGAGAAGATGTTGTGACCCTAAACACAGACAAACAAACAATGCACACTGTTCAGAAAGCTTTTCCATTTTGTGTTATTAGATATTCCAAAACACAGTCTGAATTATTCGCCCCCCTGTTTATTTTTTCCCAATTTCTGTTTAATGGAGAGAAGATTATTTTCAGCACATTTCTAATCATAATAGTGTTAATAACTCATCTCTAATCACTGATTTATTCTCTCTTTGTCAAAATGACAGCACATAATATTAGACATTCTTCAAGACACTAGTATTCAGCTTAGGGCAGGGGTGTCCAAACTACGGCCCGCGGGCCATCTGCGGCCCGCAATCAGTTTTGTAGTGGCCCACGAGGCTTATAAATATTAATAGAATCTGGCCCGCTATACAAACATGAATGTAATTAAACAAATAACCACCGGGTGTCGCTATGACATGCCTTCAATTAGGCAGTAGTTCCCGTTATGAAGTAAAACGAACCGAACAGACTGAAGGAAACATAATTGATAATCACGTTTGGCGAGCCATGACGCACCAAGCATAAGGAAAATCAACAGTGAGTGCAGGAAATTTCAGGGCCTACTCACACTATGCCATCCGTACCGTGCCCAGGCCCGTTTCCCGGATCGTTTGAGAAGTGTGAGTGCGCTGAATCGGGCTCAAGCACGGTTCACTTGGCCGGCCCTGGCCCGGTTGAAGAGATGTGCCTGAGCGCGGTTCACTTGGGCTTTGGCGCGCTACGCTTGTAGTGTGAGTGCAAAACGCGCCAAAGCCCAAAACTAAAAGCGAGACGTGACTTTCAAGGGGTTGTTTCATATGGATTTATTAATCATTCTTACTGTTCAGTGAACGCAAACTGCCGTAGTTTATTTAATACACAAACCCCTCACTGCACGCCAGCTGCGCGCCTTCAGCAGACCTCCTCATCCCTGCAGCACGAGAGCTTTATGATTGTTTATGAGCGCCAAAAGTGGCGGATCTGTTCGGCGAAATATCTGACTGCGTGTCCCCGCATCCCGAAGGACTGTTTGGCGAAATATTTGACTGCATGTCACTGCATAACAAACGACTGAAACGATATAACTAGAGAAATCTCCACTGTGCTGCTGAGTGAGAGAGCGCTTCTCACTGAACAGCGCAGCAGCGATGACGTAAGCGTGCCGAAGCCCATTTGTGGTGTGAGCGCGGGCCGTCGGGGGAGACGGGAGGGGGGACAAGCGTGCTTTGGCCCGGTTCGAGGCAACTGTACCTAGTGTGAGTACGGCCTCAGTCACGTTGGGGCAAAGAATATTTCTTCACAGAGGTCAGTGGAATATGTGTCTGTTTAATTTGCCAGGAATCAGTTGCAGTAATGAAGGAATATGATATTAAAAGACATTATGAAACAAAACATCAGGCCTTCAGCTCTTACACTGGTGCCGAACGAGATCAAAAAGTAAAACAATTAGCAGCTGCTCCATCAGCTCAACAACAGCAGTTTTTTCATGCTAATAAAGTGCAAGAAAATTCTACGCTGGCTAGTTATTATGAGGAGGCTCAGCTAATCGTGCAGCACAGGAAACCCTTATATATATATACACAGTTGAAGTCAGAATTATTAGCCCCCTTTTGATTTTTTTTTCTTTTTTTAATATTTACCAAATGATGTTTAACAGAGCAAGGACATTTTTACAGCATGTCTGATAATATTTTTACTTCTGGAGAAAGTCTTATTTGTTTTATTTCAGATAGAATAAAAGCAGTTATTAATTTTTTAAAAAACAATTTTGGGACATAATTATTAGCCCCTTTAAGCTATTTTTTTTTTCGATAGTCTACAGCACAGGTGTCAAACTCAGTTCCTGGAGGGCCGCAGCTCTGCACAGTTTAGTTCCAACCCTAATTAAACACACCTGATCAAACCAATTGAGTCCTTCAGGCTTGTTTGAAAGCTACAGGTAAGTGTGTTGGAGCAGGGTTGGAACTAAACTGTGCAGGGCTTCGGCCCTCCAGGAACTGAGTTTGACACCCCTGGTCTACAGAACAAACCATCATTATACAATAACTTGCCAAATTACCACAACCTGCCTAGTTATGAAGTTCTGCACAAGACTTTTGGCCAGCGGAGAAATTAAAATGGTCGTGCCCAACTGAGTCTGGTTCCCTCAAGGTTTTTTTTCTTCACTCCCATCAGGTGAAGTTTTTTTACCCTCTCCGCTGTCGCCACTGCCTCGCATGGTTCAGGATTGGTAGAGCTACGCATGGATAAATTTGCTCTTCAGAGTTTGAACTCTTAGTAATGATTAAATCACACTGAACTGAGCTAAACTGAACTGAACTGAACTTAAACACTAAAACCTGAACCACACTGTTCCAGTTACTATGACCATTTATGTGAAGCTGCTTTGACAATCTACATTGTAAAAGCGCTATACAAATAAAGCTGAATTGAATTGAATTGAATAGTTAACCTAATTAACCTAGTGAAGCCTTTAAATGTCACTTTAAGCTGTATAGAAGTGTCTTGAAAAATATCAAGTAAAATATTATTTACTGTCATCATGACAAAGATAAAATAAATTAGTTATTAGAAATAGGTTTCTAAAACTATTATGCTTAGAAATGTGCTGAAACAATCTTCCCTCCATTAAACAGAAATTAGGGAAAAAATAAACAGGGGTGCTAATAAGTCAGGGGGGCTAATAATTCTGACTTCAACTGTATATATATATATATATATATATATATATATATATATATATATATATATATATATATATATATATATATATATATATATATATTCCCAGAGATGGGAAGGGCATCCGCTGCGTAAAAAACATGTTGGATTAGTTGGCGGTTCATTCTGCTGTGGCGACCCCGGATTATTTTTAGTATGTAAAATTTGGCCCGGGACAATGTTTTTTTTTTTTCTTCTGGCCCTCGGCCCAAAAAGTTTGCACACCCCCTGGCTTATGGTAATCAGGGTAAAGTTAGGGTGATTAGGCAAGTCATTGTATAACAGTGGTTTGTTCTAGAGACAATCCAACACTAATATTGCTGAAGGGGCGAATAATATTGACTTTAAAATGGCTTTAAAACATATTAAAAACTGCTTTCATTCTAGCCGAAATAAAACAAATAAGACTTTCTCCAGAAGAACAAATATTAGAGGAAACACTGTGAGAAACTCCTGAATCTGTTCAACATCATTCGGGAAATATTTGAAAACTCAAAACCATTTCAAGCTATTGTTTTTGAAAAATAATAGGTTTTATCTTACACACACACACATCAACTTGTACTTGTAATTCTGGAATCACTCATACACAGTGGGTTTGTGTTTGAAAATATAACCATCACTTAATATATGCTAAATAAAATCCGCCCACACCTCTGACGTCAGAGCGATGATGAAAATAAACTGATATTTAAACACACTCACACACATAAAATCATGCGTGAAGTTTTAACAGTGCTGGCACACCGCCATAAAACACACCAAACATGCGCCAATGTGTGTGTTATCTCCAGCACAAGTGTGAAACTCCAGGATTTCACTGCGGTATTTGTGCTCTTTCCAACTGTGAGGCGTGATGGGAAACGGGTTAGGCTACAGATTAAAGAGCAGAGCAACTGCTGGCGTTTCTTGAAGAGGGACTTAATTAATAGTTGCCTCTGTCTGCCAGTAATGACCGAAGCTCATTTGCATGCAAATGACAGTGACAGATAAACAGCCTGTGTCTGTGGAAAGCAATTACTCGCAGTCAACATCTGTCACTTTACACACCTCCGTCTCTCTTTCACTCGTTTGTACAGTTCTGTTTGTTTTATGAAAGTAAGCGGTGTAAATGTGAGGCTCTGTGGGTGTTGCAAATATTGATTTTCTTCTCATTTTTTGTAGACATATGCTACAAGCGTGATGTTACTGCTGTGAACTCTATTTTTATTCATTGTTATTAAAGGGTAACTAGTATATGCCCCTTTTTACAAGATTTAACGCAAGTCTCCGCTGTCCCTTGTGTGTGTGTGTGTGTGTGACGTTTCAGCTCAAAATACCACACAGATAATGTGTTATAGCTCTCTGAAACTGATTCTTTCAGGCCCCGTTTACACTGATGTGTTTTAGTTTGAAAACGTATATGTTTTGCTACGGTTACACCATCCGTCCACATTACGCTGAAGCTTTCGAGCGCTGAAAACGTTTTGGAAACGCTGGAGAGGCTGTTTTCATTCTGAAACGCTGCTGCTCCGTCTCAGTGTGGATGAGGGAAAACGGAGACATCTGAAAACGGAGGCGGAGCTGCTGAGATTCTCTATCTGATTGGTGCTTTTGTGTCATTGTGTATCCTTCCCTTATTCGTCAAGCCCCTATCACATGACTATAACACATTGCTTTAACAATACCAGAAGACAGCAGACCAGCCTTCACTGTAAACAACAACACGGGCACAGAAATGAGAGCGTTGTTTGCACTATTGTCTGTTTTAGGTGGCATTGTGCAGTTAATCATTTGTTACGTTTAGTAACAACTCGACCTCGTCGTCATGTCCACAGAAATACCTCTCGCGCTTTCTTTGCCATCGCATTCATTGTTCAACCGGCGTTTGTTGACTAACAATAACCAAATGCCGAGCGAGACACATGCTTTCTGTTTATACCATAACGTGCATGCCCAGAGTGCGCGAATGGTCACGTGATATACGTTTTTGGTGGCGTAGTGTGGACGGAGATATGTTCAGAAACGCTAGGTGAAACGCTAGTGTGGTGGACGCAGATCGTTTTTAATCTAAAACGCCGTTTTAAAACTAAAACGCACTAGTGTAAACGGGGCCTCAAGCTTTGATCCTAATTGTGGAGTTTTGGTGACTGTCGCTTTAAATTCAAATGAGAGGGCGGAGTTTTTTATGAATATGTGCACAGATAAACATGGGAAGGGTGAGGCAGTGGCGCAGTAGGTTTTGCTGTCGCCTCACAGCAAGAAGGTCACTGGTTCGAACCTCGGCTCAGTTGGCGTTTTTGTGTGGAGTTTGCATGTTCTCCCTGCCTTTGCGTGGGTTTCCTCCGGGTGCTCCGGTTTCCCCCACAGTCCAAAGACATGCGGTACAGGTGAATTGGGTAGGCTAAATTGTCCGTAGTGTATGAGTGTGTGTGTGAATGTGTGTGTGTAAAAACTTGCTGGATAAGTTGGCGGTTCATTCCACTGTGGCGACCCCGGATTAATAAAGGGACTAAGAAAATGAATGAATGAATAAACATGGGAAGACTGCATGAACCCGAAAATGTAAGTTTACCTCGCTCTGCAGGATCATCACCGCGTGGTTGAAATGATGGTGCTCTAGTGTTGCTGACGTCCCGTAAAGAAGAGAAAGAGCTGATCCCGTCCTGAGAAACACACACACACACACACACACATCACTGTTACATACATACTGAACATTTGAAATGGCAAAAATGTTCTTCATCATACATTTGACGTCAGTTTCTAGGTAAACGAAACACTAGGGGGCAGTATGAAGTCAACAGCTTTTGCTCGTTTTCACACTAATGATATCTACAGGGACATGTTGTTGACGAATTGTGGAATCTAAAGGTAAACAACAACACACAAACTAAATGGACGCGCTCCTATTCATTCACTGCTTTAAGTGAACTATATGAGTGGACTGCTGTAGGGAGTAGTGAATGAGTGTGTGTGGGGTGGTTCTGGTGGTGTTGTGCTGGATCAGTGTGTGTGTGTGTGTGTGTGTGTGTGTGTGAGTCTCACTTGGCCTGGAAGGCGTTGTTGGTTCCTCTGTGGTCTAAATCATGGCAGATGCAGCCCACGATCAGAGCCAGTGTCTCCATCTCTGTCAGAGTCTCCTGGAAGCCTGCTGTCTACACACACACACACACACACATACACAAACTCAATTCTTAGCGGATTTTATGAAACAGCCTGATACACACACAAGCATGCAGTTACGTGCATACACACATGCACAAACACATACATAAACACACAGAGAACTACACACAAACACGCACACACACACACACAAATTCGCACACATAAACACATACCCTTGCGCATATGTACACACACGCATACACACATGCATGCACACGCACCTATACACACATGCACAAAGACACACAAATAAACACATGCACAGACAAGCATGCACTCACACACACACAGATACAGTCCACACATGCACAAACACACACGCGCAAAACTTTTGCACACATGCACAAACATACGCATATTTAGGCGCATGCACAAACACACACACACACAAACAAACATAAACATAGATAAATACACACATACGTGCACACACATGCACAAGCACACGCATAGAAACACACGCGCGCGCGCAACACACATGCACTGCACTCACAAGCGCATACGCACGCACATATGCAAACACACGCACGCACAGTCACAAACATGCACACACACATAAACACACACTTATGCGCACACACATGAACTCACACATGCATATGCACGCACATGCAAAAACACACACATTAACACACATACGCACGCACGCACATGCAAAAACACACACATTAACACACATACGCACGCATGCACATGCACAAACACACATGCTGACACATGCATGCACTTACGCGCACACGCACACACACATGCAGACACAGAGTGTTGCAAAGCTCACGGTCAGCATGGAGAACATGCACTGGCAGACGTTGAACGCGTGTCTCCAGTTGTGATAGAGAACCATGCGGTAGTTCTTCCTCACGGTCAGCAGCCACCGACACAGCGTCTAGGAGAAAACAGAGACACAGTGTTACAAACCATTATAAAAGTGTGTGTGTGTGTGTGTGGTGCTAATGCAACATGCTGATAAAGAGCATTACATGTCTGACTGCAGTGTTTGGCTCTTTGGAAATATCACTATTCCTCCAAACAAACACACGTTCCAACATGACTCTATATGGTTTCTGATATTTGACTTCAGCAGGGTCATTTCAGGGTCACTTTTGATCTCCAGAGGCACTTTTTAAAGTGACAGTACACCTAAAAATGACAATTCTGTCATCATTTGATACACAGTAAAAACGGCTTTACCTACTCATTTTTAACCATTTATTTACAGTATTGCTTGATATTTCTGCAATATTTAGTTTTGGCGAGGCAGTGGCGCAGTGGGTAGCACGTTCGCCTTACAGCAAGAAGGTCGCTGGGTCGCTGGTTCGAACCTCGGCTCAGTTGGCATTTCTGTGTGGAGTTTGCATGTTCTCCCTGCGTTTGCGTGGGTTTCCTCCGGGTGCTCCGGTTTCCCCCACAGTCCAAAGACATGCGGTACAGGCGAATTGGGTAGGCTAAATTGTCCGTAGTGTATGAGTGTGTGTGTGAATGAGTGTGTGTGGATGTTTCCCAGAGATGGGTTGCGGCTGGAAGGGCACCCGCTGCGTAAAAACTTGCTGGATAAGTTGGCGGTTCATTCCGCTGTGGTGACCCCGGATTAATAAAGGGACTAATGTATTTAGTTTTTTAGTTTATTTATGTATTTGTAATACTAATGTATTTAGTTTTGAGGCTATATTCCGCCTCACTTTGCTTCACCCTACCATGATAAGTAAAGTTTATTTATAAACTAATTTCGAGAGGATCCCGTGCTGGATAGCGGCTGGATTCGCTTTATCCAATTCTCAATGCACCAATCAGACGACTCCTAAAGCCACCTTTCCAGTGCACACAACATTTGGACACGACTGTCGGAATACGCCCCCTTGTGGCAGCCGCACAGTATTGTCAGTGTTGTCGTGCACCACGGGGGAGAAGCAGATTCTCACGGTGTCCGAAATAAAGGAGTGCAAAAGCAAGAGCCTTTATTCTCTGTGTGTTTACATGATTTAATGGATGAATGAATACTAGAAACTCCTAGACCGCTAAAATATTGGATTAATTGTGGAGACAACATTAAAACATATATTTTTATTACTTTCTTACTTACATTTATTCACGGATATATATACACGGATCTGCTTGGACAACACTCGAATGCATCATATCCAGTCGGCAGGTTGCATACGGTCTAGTCACAGGAATTAGATATTTCAACGGATCCACAGCTCAATTCGGATACGAATTTTCCCGCATACGGAGATGATCGGAACTCAACGCAGCTCCCGAACTGCTCTCCATTGGAAATGAATGACTTCTGTCGCTTGTCGTGTAGAGTGGAAAGGAGGCTTAAGTGACTACAAAAACCCTGGGTTACGAACCACCGCTATCTTCATTTTGAAGAATCGCCCCTTCCACCCCTACTCCTCCTCCTTTCTAGATGAGTGACACGGTGCTTAGCACTGTTGCCTCACAGCAAGAACATCTCTGGTTGCAGGCTTTACCAAACCAGCAGACGTTTCTGTGCACGTTCTCCCGGTGCTCACGTGGGAGATACAAGATGTGCAGCACCTGAAACTACGTACACTGGAAGCCTGTGCTGGCATTTCTCCTGCGGCGTTGCCATCAGTTTGTGAAGAGTGGGAGAAGACACAATGGGCAGCACATTAAACACATTTTATAAGTGGTCTGAAACGTGTAAATAACTCATAACAGAATAAAGTTACGTTAAAACCAAGCACACCATTGTTTTTCTTGTGAAATTCTCAATCAGTTTGATGTGTCACATGACCCTCTTCCTATTGAAAAAAACAAAAGTTGGATCCAAGATGGCCGACTTCAAAATGGCCACCATGGTCACCACCCATCTTGAAAAGTTTGCCCCCTCACATATACTAATGTGCCACAAACAGGACGTTAATATCACCAACCATTCCCATTGTATTAATGTGTATCCATATAAACGACCCGCCCTGTATTTAAGTAGACAAGTTACAGCTCCAAATATAGCAATGTGTTTATTATGTCAATGTTTATTATGAAAACCACAACTCCCATGATCCCACACTTGAACATCAAGATATGC
>NC_141029.1:1710000-1727500 GCF_052040795.2 Danio rerio | reverse complement strand
TAGATACTGCATAAACAACACTGTCAGACTGAAATACTGAGGTTAATATAACACACACACACATCCACAAAACAAGCTATTTCATTATTAATAAGCTCTAAAATGTATAATTAGGTGTAATTCAGTTAATATTTACCTTAAACTTGTCCACCTCAGTCTTTGAGCAGGTGGCATGATACGACAGTACCTAAAAACAAATCATTAAGGGTTGACAGTTTACGCATCACTAAATGTAATATAATATCAACATCATAATCAAGAGAGACAAACTGCACTGAAATCAGATCAGACCACGCCCCTTTACTGCTGCATCCCTCTGATTGGCCAATTAGAGTCTTGAAATCACACTCAAGTAAAAGTACCACACCCAAAGAAATGTAGTGCAAGTAAAGTAAAAGTATGTTCAATTCATCTTTAATTTGTATAGCGCTTTTACAGTGTAGATTGTGTCAAAGCAGCTTCACATAGAAGATCATAGTGAACTGAAACAGTGTAGTTTAGATTTCAGAGTTAAATTCAGTTTAGCTCAGTTCAGTGTGGTTTAATATTCAACACTGAGAATCCAAACACTGCAAATGGTGTTGTAAACATTACTCAGAGTAAGAGTAAACAGAAGCCCTCTTAAGAGTAATTCAAATCACTGCAAAATGAGAGGTGTTATTTCGACTATTTCGTACAGTGAACTCATCGTCATGTTCAAGAAACCAGTCTGAGATGATTGAGCTTTATGACATGCTATCATCTTCTGAAGTAGCCATCAGAAGATGGAGACACTGTGCTCATAAAGGGATGAACATGGTCAGCAGCAATACTCAGGTAGGCTGTGGCGTTGATGCTCAATTGGTACTAATGGACCCAAAGAAAATCTCCCCCACACCATTACACCACCACCACCAGCCTGAACCGCTGATACAAGGCAGGATGATCCATGCTTTCATGTTGTTGAGGCCAAATTCTGAGCCGACCATCCGAATGTGTCAGCAGAAATGGAGACTCATCAGAGCAGCAACGTTTCTCCAATCTTCTATTGTCCAGTTTTGGTGAGTCTGTGTGAATTGTAGCCTCAGTTTCCTGTTCTTAGCTGACAGGAGCGGCACCCGGTGTGCTCTTCTGCTGCTGTAGCCCATCCGCCTCAAGGTTGGACGTGTTGTGTGTTCAGAGATGCTCTTCTGCAGAGCTCGGTTGTAACGAGTGCTTATTTGAGTTACTGTTGCCTTTCTATCAGCTGGAACCAGTCTGGCCATTCTCCTCTGACCTCTGGCATCAACAAGGCATTTGCGCCCACAGAACTGCCGCTCACTGGATATTTCCTCTTTGTCGGAGCATTCTCTGTAAACCCTAGAGATGGTTGTGCATGAAAATCCCAGTAGATCAGCAGTTTCTGAAATACTCAGACCACTGGCACAAACAACCGTACCACACTCAAAGTCACTTAAATCCCCTTTCTTCCCCATTCTGATGCTCAATTTGAACTGCAGCAGATCATCTTGACCATGTCTACCTGCCTAAATGCATTGTGTTGCTGCCATGTGATTGGTTGATTAGAAATTAATGTTAATGAGCAGTTGGACAGGTGTACCTAATAAAGTGGCCGATGAGTTTATTTCTGATGTATAAATATGCATTGCTACGAATGGAATTTGGACAACTATAAAGGCGATTTTGTAAGTATTTAGTTTTTTTTTTCGACACTCAAACTCCAGACACTTTTTGGACACTTCCAACGCTTTCATTGTACATGTTTGCTTTATTTTTTAAAGCGTTTGTGTCTTGGGATTGGTCTGTCGTAATTTTTCTATGCATGATTTGATTGGATGAGATTTAAAGGACTGATCATTACTTAACTAAACACTGTAATGAAGACAAGATAAACATGGTGACTGCAGAAAGAAGGAAAACTGCAATTAAAGTACCATACAGCACTAAAAATATACTCAAGTCAAACTACACATTAGAAATGTGAAAATTAGAAATCGACTCAATGCAGTATTGAAATCTGAAATGAAGTCTGCTCAATATACAGTCATTTGAGTATGTGTATATCATTACTTTACAGTGACGCTGGCATCTATTCATAACACACTGACTGTCTGGCTGTGAAACTGATCTGCGATGTTATGCAATATTAACTTCAGCTCCGCTATAGTGTGCTGACGCTCTATTAAATATTGAAACTCAGACATGAAATCCTCATAAACGCAGTTGGTGTTGCTGTGGAGTGTGAGAGGAGCTCAGAGAACTTAATTAATGCTCTCTCTCTCTCTCTCTCTCTCTGGCTGTAATTCAGTTACACACATAATAAACACACTTGTGCTTATCCTTTTTTCTCTCACAGTCGCTGTAAATACGTCACTGTTTTGTTATTTGCCTGTAAAGTGTGCAATCTCAGAAATAAAGGTACAGAAGCAGTATTTCAAACGGTACATTTTTGCACGTTTATGCACCTTACAGACACAGTATGCAATTTTTGCCACTAGAGGGTGTGTATTCACAACAAACAAAGGTGTAGATTGACACATTTTACTTATAAAGTGAGTAAACCTGTTGCTTTTAAAGCGATTAGTTGACTTTACTTTAATAAAGAGAGTAAACCTGTTGCTTTTACAGCGATTAGTTGACTTTACTTAATAAAGTGAGTAAACCTGTTGCATTTAAAGCGATTAGTTGACTTTACTTAATAAAGTGAGTAAACCTGTTGCTTTTACAGCGATTAGTTGACTTTACTTAATAAAGTGAGTAAACCTGTTGCATTTAAAGCGATTAGTTGACTTTACTTAATAAAGTGAGTAAACCTGTTGCTTTTAAAGTGATTAGTTGACTTTACTTAATAAAGTGAGTAAACCTGTTGCTTTTAAAGCGATTAGTTGACTTTACTTAATAAAGTGAGTAAACCTGTTGCTTTTAAAGCGATTAGTTGACTTTACTTAATAAAGTGAGTAAACCTGTTGCTTTTAAAGCGATTAGTTGACTTTACTTAATAAAGTGAGTAAACCTGTTGCTTTTAAAGCGATTAGTTGACTTTACTTAATAAAGTGAGTAAACCTGTTGCTTTTAAAGTGATTAGTTGACTTTACTTAATAAAGTGAGTAGATTAGTTGACTTTACTTAATAAAATGAGTAAACCTGTTGCTTTTGAAGCGATTAGTTGACTTTACTTTATTTAAGTCAGTAAACCTGTTGCTTTTGAAGCGATTAGTTGACTTTTCTTAATAAAGTGAGTAAACCCTTTGCTTTTAAAGTGATTAGTTGACTTTACTTAATAAAGTGAGTAAACCTGTTGCTTTTAAAGCGATTAGTTGACTTTTCTTAATAAAGTGAGTAAACCCTTTGCTTTTAAAGTGATTAGTTGACTTTACTTAATAAAGTGAGTAAACCTGTTGCTTTTTTAAGCGATAAGTTGACTTTACTTAATAAAGTGAGTAAAAATGTTGCTTTTACAGCGATTAGTTGACTTTACTTAATAAAGTGAGTAAACCTGTTGCTTTTTTAAGCGATAAGTTGACTTTACTTAATAAAGTGAGTAAACCTGTTGCTTTTAAAGCGATTAGTTGACTTTACTTAATAAAGTGAGTAAACCTGTTGCTTTTAAAGCGATTAGTTGACTTTACTTAATAAAGTGAGTAAACCTGCTGCTTTTAAAGCGATTAGTTGACTTTACTTAATAAAGTGAGTAAACCTGTTGCTTTTAAAGCGATTAGTTGACTTTACTTTAATAAAGTGAGTAAACCTGTTGCTTTTCCAGCGATTAGTTGACTTTACTTAATAAAGTGAGTAAACCTGTTGCTTTTAAAGCGATAAGTTGACTTTGCTTAATAAAGTGAGTAAACCTGTTGCTTTTAAAGCGATTAGTTGACTTTACTTCATATAATGAGTAAACCTGTTGCTTTTACAGCGATTAGTTGACTTTACTTAATATAATGAGTAAACCTGTTGCTTTTAAAGCGATAAGTTGACTTTACTTAATAAAGTGAGTAAAACTGTTGCTTTTACAGTGATTAGTTCTCCAGTCTAAGCTCTCCAGTTTCCCCTACAGTCCATTGAACAAGCTAAATTAACTGTAGTGTATGAGAGTGTGTTATTGTGTGTGTGGGTGTTTCCCAGTACTAGATTGCAGCTGGAAGGGCATCCGCTACGTAAAACATATGCTAGAATAGTTGGCGGTTCATTCTGCTGTGGCCACCACTGATAAATAAGGGACTAAGCTGAAGGAAAATGAATGAATGATTTATATTAGTCAGAATAACCTCTTACTTCTGAGCAAGAATCATCACCATAAAGCTCCTTGCTCCAATTGAGTGCCTGAATATTTTTTCATCCTATTTCAAACCACATGAGCCGTCAAACCCTCAGGCTTCACAGGTTAAAGTCATCAGCATGCTTTCTGAGCACATAAACCTGCTTTTAGACTGCAAACAAACTCTCGCCGGTGTTTCCAGACGGTGGTTTGGTTGCTCGATTGAAAGCTTTGAAGGGAGAGATTTATTCCTCTGCATCCTGCTGTTTCACTGTTAGATGAAAGAGGTCACATTCTGCTCTTATATAGCACTCCGCTTACCGTATAATGTCAGAAAAGGTTTCATTAATAATAATAATGTGCCTTGAATTGATCCCTATCCATCCTCTCATTGAAATTAAAGCAGGTTTTCTGAGCTCAGTTTTAATAAACGCTCCGGATTAAATGCTATGTTAAACTCAATTTCAGAACAGCTAGAAATGGTCGTTTTCTGTGATATTATGTGGAGGAGAGAGAGATGAAGACTGTGTGAGGTGAATGAATGTCAAAGCTACTCTGAGTCAAGACTGAATTCAGCTCCTCCGGCTCCAGCTTTAAGCTCCGCCTCCCACAGGAACTAGGTCAACATTGCACCAATCACACGCTCCCATTTCATGCTCCATCATTTAAAACTCTGCAATTAGTCACCGCTGTAGAAAAATCCTAGTTACAGTCAGATGTGTGTGTGTGTGGTTCTTGTATTTGTAATGTTGTGGGGACTATATGCATGCAATTATAGAACTAGCAGTAAATGTTGACCTTGTCAGTACATGTTTTGGTCTTCATAAGTAAAATGACTAATAAATCACACTGAATGAAGTATTTTGATAATGTAAAAATGCAGATTGGTTGCTGTGAGGATTTATTTTAGGGATATAGAGATGATATATATAGTAGAAACATCATTATGTCTATGAAAAGTCCCCACTAAGACTGCTGTATAAGTGTGTGTGTGCTTCAGAGAGACATACATACATCCAAAGCCACGGACTGCTTGGCCCAGGACTTCTTCACTTGGTCATACATAATGGTGTTATTAATTCCCAGTCCACAGAAAATCACAAATGCCTACAGAGAGAGAAAAGACCATGTAGTCACACTTAAAAAATCCCATTTAAAGCCCTAAAAGCTTTTCATGGTTTAAGAGCACATTGCAAGAATTTGGTTGCCCTCCCCAACAAACAAACAAAGACAGAAGTGAGTAAACCAGTTGCTTTTAAAGCGATTAGTTGACTTTACTCTTATAAATGTGAGTAAACCTATTGCTTTTAAAGCGGTTAGTTGACTTTACTTTAATAAAGTGAGTAAACCTGTTGCTTTTAAAGCGATTAGTTGACTTTACTTTAATAAAGTGAGTAAACCTGCTGCTTTTAAAGCGATTAGTTGACTTTACTTAATAAAGTGAGTAAACCTGTTGCTTTTAAAGCGATTAGTTGACTTTACTTAATAAAGTGAGTAAACCTGTTGCTTTTAAAGCGATTAGTTGACTTTACTTAATAAAGTGAGTAAACCTGTTGCTTTTAAAGCGATTAGTTGACTTTACTTAATAAAGTGAGTAAACCTGTTGCTTTTAAAGCGATTAGTTGACTTTACTTTAATAAAGTGAGTAAACCTGTTGCTTTTAAAGCGATTAGTTGACTTTACTTTAATAAAGTGAGTAAACCTGTTGCTTTTAAAGCGATTAGTTGACTTTACTTTAATAAAGTGAGGAAACCTGTTGCTTTTAAAGCGATTAGTTGACTTTACTTAATAAAGTGAGTAAACCTGTTGCTTTTAAAGCGATTAGTTGACTTTACTTAATAAAGTGAGTAAACCTGTTGCTTTTAAAGAGATTAGTTGACTTTACTTAATAAAGTGAGTAAACCTGTTGCTTTTACAGCGATTAGTTGACTTTACTTAATAAAGTGAGTAAATCTGTTGCTTTTAAAGCGATTAGTTGACTTTACTTAATAAAGTGAGTAAACCTGTTGCTTTTAAAGCGATTAGTTGACTTTACTTGATAAAGTGAGTAAACCTGCTGCTTTTGAAGCGATTAGTTGACTTTACTTAATAAAGTGAGTAAACCTGTTGCTTTTGAAGCGATTAGTTGACTTTACTTAATAAAGTGAGTAAACCTGTTGCTTTTAAAGCGATTAGTTGACTTTACTTAATAAAGTGAGTAAACCTGTTGCTTTTAAAGCGATTAGTTGACTTTACTTAATAAAGTGAGTAAACCTGTTGCTTTTACAGCGATTAGTTGACTTTACTTAATAAAGTGAGTAAACCTGTTGCTTTTAAAGCGATTAGTTGACTTTACTTAATAAAGTGAGTAAACCTGTTGCTTTTAAAGCGATTAGTTGACTTTACTTGATAAAGTGAGTAAACCTGCTGCTTTTGAAGCGATTAGTTGACTTTACTTTATTTAAGTCAGTAAACCTGTTGCTTTTGAAGCGATTAGTTGACAATAAAGCTCAACTTGAGTTTGTCTTGAAGAGATTACACAGATTATTTAAGTTATACCTCGAACAGCCTCTGATCTGCATCATCAAATGGTTTCCCGTCGAGTCTGTTCAAGACCTGAGCCACACCTACAACACACAAAGACAGAGATTTCATCACATACTGTACTGTGAGGACCTGCAATGCACAGTAAAGCACTAGAGTATTAAAGGGACAGTCCTCATCATTTAGTCAAACCCAAGTGATTTTACAGGTATATGAATTTCTATTTTCTGTTGAACACAAAATAAGATATTCTGATAAATGTAAAAATAAGATAAGATTAAAATCAGTCATTGACATCAATACTAGAAACAAAAAATACAATAGAAGTCAATGGCTGTTTTTCCAGCATTCTTCAGTCTTCATTTTTGGCTTTGGTACTGACTAATCTAATGTACACACACCAACATATTACTGTAAAGCATCCTATATCAAATATTAATTTAAAAGAGAGATCTGTGAGGCGTGCACTCATGCTGAGCACTGTATATATGAAGAGGGTTCAAAGAGTGCAGGAGTGAATCTCACTGCTAATTAAACCATCTGCTGCATTGAGTGTATTATAATTGTAATTGAACTGTATGTATTATAGTATGCATTTATAATAACAATGTAATGCACAGTCATTTAAAAATACATAACAATTACAGCATTTTATCACACATAAATAATTATTTGTCACCATCTCAGAAGTTTAAGCGATGTTTAAAATGAAGCTTGCGTGATTTTGGATGTGTTATGCAATAGTTACCTCATCTGCATACTGTATATGAATGCGCAGACTATTTTTAAACCTGTATGTGGCATTAGGCAGAGATGAATGATCCAGACTGTAAATGTTGTCTCATGACCTCATTAAAGGCATGTGATATTTAGAGGCGCCTAGTTATCGTCTTCATAAGGAATATGATAATGATGACTATGGTAGGGATTATATGAAGTGTTCATTTGTAATGAAAGCCACGCAGGGGGAAACAATAAAAAGAAATCATTTTTGGTGATGCCTCTTGAATGGCTTTAGTTTTTGTTTTTATTAGAGACTTTGCAATCTTACTTAAAAGCGTATTAGTGCCATTTAAAAATAAAAAAATAAATATATAATTAAATAACTAACTAATTAAATAAATAAATAAATAAATAAAATAATGAATAAATAAATCAAATTATTAATAAATTAATTAATAAATAAATAGATAATAAATAAATAAATACAATTATTAATTGATTAATAAATTAATTAATTAATTAATTTAATAATTATTAAATAAATAAATAAATAAATAAATAAATAAATAAATAAATAAATAGATAAATAAATAAATCAAATAATAAATAAATTAATTAATAAATAAATAAATCAAATAATAAATAAATAAATAAATAAATAATTTATTTATTTATTTATTTAATTATTTATATATTCAATTAAATAATTAATATAAATATTATGAGAATAATGTTGAAATTGTTCAAGAATAATGGCGTGATGTACGGCACGATTTGTTGCTATTTTTCATTTTGCATGTTCTCCCCGTGTTGTTGTGGGTTTCCTCCGTGTGCTCCGGTTTCCCCCACAGTCCAAACACATGCGCTATAGGGGAACTGATCAACTAAATTGGCTGTAGTGTATGAGTGTGTATGTAAATGAGTGTGTATGGGTGTTTCCCAGTACTGGGTTGCAGCTGGAAGGACTTCCACTGCGTAAACCATATGCCTGAATAGTTGGCAGTTCATTCCACTGTGGCGACCCTTGATAAATAAGGGATTAAGCTGAAGAAAAATGAATGAACGAAAAAGCGAGGGTTAAAATAACAAGCATCAAGCCAGAAACACACTGAACGCTGTAGTAAAATGCAGTCAGTGACTGCTGAGTGTTATACAGCATCTCCTTTGCGGACAGTGGGATCTTATAGAGCAGAAATTCAGAGGGTTTCTCTCCTCGCCGTACTGAACGTTCTCACACTGAGAGAAAGGAAAGCTGGTTGTGAAAGAACAGCAGAGATGAAGAAAGCGATGAAAAGCGAAAGAGCGAGGAGGAATCTTTTGAATGAACACATCCTTGACTTCTGCTTCTACTGAGTGTGTGTGTGTGTGTGTGTGTGTGTGTGTGTGTGTGTGTGTGTGTGTGTGTGCTTATAATGACTTCACGGTCCTGACAGAGTCCTCCCACACACACACACATACAGGCGCACACACAGACATCCACCCACGCACACTGCGCTCTGTGCAGCAGCACACACACACACACACACACAAACACACACGAGCGCACGCACACACCAATATACAGCTGAAGTCAGAACTATTCGCCCTCCTCTGAATATTTTGTTCTTTTTATAATATTTCGCAAATGATGTTGAACAGATTCAGGAATCTTTCTCAGTATTTCCTGTAGTATTTGTTCCTCTGGAGAAAGTCTGATTTGATTTATTTCGGCTAGAATAAAAGCAGTAAATCAATATGGCAATGTGATCATTCAGAAAAGTCACATCATAGGATTTGCAATGTTGCATTTGTATTATAATCGATCATTTGTATGTGTTTTTGATGCCTGTGATGGTATAATGACTTTAAAAGCATTCAGGCATCAGAATATAAACCATTTATGACCTTAGCTATGATTGAAGTTTACTGTATCATTCTGTTACTGTCTCTGAATACTGTTAGACTTGATGAAACGTTTTATTTCAGTTGCAACTTTTTTTTTTTTTATTGTGTTCTGATGAGTCTCCATTTCTGCTGACACATTCAGATGCTCGGGTCAAAATTTGGCCTTAACAGCATGAAAGCATGGATCCATCCAGCCTTGTATCAGCGGTTCAGGCTGGTGGTGGTGGTGTAATGGTGTGGGGGAGATTTTCTTTGGGTCCATTAGTACCAATTGAGCATCAACGCCACAGCCTACCTGAGTATTGCTGCTGACCATGTCCATCCCTTTATGAGCACAGTGTCTCCATCTTCTGATGGCTACTTCCAGCAGGATAACGCAGCATGTCATGAAGCTCAATCATCTCAGAATGGTTTCTTGAACATGACGATGAGTTCACTGTACTCAAATGGCCTCCTCAGTCACCAGAGCTCAATCCAATAGAGCAGCTTTGGGATGTGGTGGAATGGGAGATTGGCATCATGGATGTGCAGCCGACAAATCTGCAGCAACTGTGTGATGCTGTCATGTCAATAAGGAGCAAAATCTCTGAGGAATATTTCCAGTAGCTTGTTGAGTCTCTGTCATGAAGGATTAAGGCAGTTCTGAAGGCAAAAAGTGGTTCAGCCTGGTACTAGTAAGGTGTACCTAATAAAGTGGCCGGTGAGTGTATATTGCAAAATAAAAAATTTTTTCACAATGTTAGATTTTTCAGTATCGTGCAAACCACTGTTATACAATGACTTGCCTAATTACCCTAACTTTACCCTAGTGAAGCCTTTAAATGTCACTTTAAGCTGAATACTAGTGTCTTGAAGAATACCTAGTCTAATATTATCATGGCAAAAAGAAAAGAAATCAATTATTAAAACTATTATGATTAAAATTGTGCTGAAAAATTCTCTCTGTTAAACAGAAATTGGGGAAAAATATAATAATCCTGACTTCAACTTTAAAATCCCGACACACATTCTCACACATTCCCAATGTGTGTGTATTAGTAAAACAGCAGCAAACAGTTAAGCAGATAACTCACCGATGATTTGGTGGTTACTGTTCCAGATGGGGACACACAGCACAGATCTGATGTGGAAGCCGGAGAACTGATCTGCCTGAAGAGATTGGAACACACACACTTGTCAACCACATTAAAATGAACATCAGCTCGTGAGGGAAAAGCCGGCATAACTATGAGATGCACTGAAGACACGGCGTTACGTAAAGCGGAGCCGCAGGCTTTTAAGTAGACACTCACACACACACACACACACACACACACACAAGTGGACAGAGGGCAAAGATTCACGCAGAGCAGAAGTAAAAATCAGCTTTAATCAGGCTTTCATTCTGGGTTCAACACAGCGCTGTACTGCTCTAGCATTTAGCATTTCTTCTGTGTTTTCCTTTATAATATTTGACTGGTTATTTTGCAAGATACTCGCATTCAGCATCCACTTTTTGGGAAATAGGCTCATTTCACAGCTCTACTAGAGTTAAATAGTTGAGTTTGACTCTTTTTGAGTTCATTCAGTCAATCTCCAGGTCTGGTGGGAGCACTTTTAGCTTAGCTTAGCATAGATCATTGAATCGGATTAGACCATTAGCATCTCCTTCAAAAATTGACCAAAGGGTCTCTTATTACACAGTTATTTGTCTTACTATCTTACTATACTTATTTAAACACCTTTATACTGTGCAGAATTAAGCATTTCCTTTGTGTTTTCCATAATGACAGTACACAATATTGGTGGTTCATTCCACTGTGGCGACCGCCTGATAAATGAGAAAATAAGCTGAAAGAAAATCATTGAATGAATGAGTAAATCAAATTTTACTGCTTATTTCGCAATATTCTAGCATTCAGCTTAAAGCAACACAACATTTTTAGCGTAGCTTAGCATAAATCATTGAATCGGATTAGACCGTTAGCATCTCGCTCAAAAATGATCAAAGGGTCTCTTATTACAGTTTTTTGTCCTACTGTCTTCGTCCACTAAAACACCTTTATACTGCACTAGCATCAAGCATTTCTTTTGCGTTTTCCATAATGACAGTATATAATATTGGTGGTTCATTCCGCTGTGGCAACCCCTGAGAAATGAGGGACTAAGCTGAAAGAAAATCATTAAATGAATGAAGGAATGAAAGAGTAAATAAAATTATAATGCTCATTTCGCAAGATTCTAGTATTCAGCTTAAAGCAACGCAACATGTTTAGCATAGCTTAGCATGGATAATTGCATCGGATTAGACCATTAGCATCTCGCTCAAAAATGACCAAAGGGCCTTTTATTACACAGTTATTGGTCTTACTGTCTATACTAAAACACCTTTATACTGCACTAGCATCAAGCATTTCTTTTTGTTATTTCCATAAGGAAAGTACATAATATCGGCGGTGCATTCCACAGTGGTTAGACTTTTAAGCTTTGATCCTAATTGTGGCGTTTTGGTGACTGTCACTTTAAATTCAAATGAGATTGGGTTCTTTTCAAAAGAGGGCGGAGCTAGAACCAGCTGTGTGTCAGTACAGTGGCAGAGTCAAAAATAAAACTAATGTCATATGCTAATGAGGGAGAGATGGTCACTAGTAGGCGGGGCTTTCCTCCTCTGATGACATCATACAAAGGGAGAATGTCAATCAGAGTGTTTCTGCAGACTGATTTCATCAAGTCTGATTATACAAAAATACAATTAGTACATGTTTACCATCAGAAGCTGGTTATATTCACACATTGTTCCCACACAGCTCAATTTAAACAAGTGATTTGTGCATATTAGGTCCCCTATATGTTGTTTTTACCCTGAATTCTCCTTTATTGTGAAGTTTAACCTCTTGTTTTGTTTAAAAGGCTGCAATATGCAAATTCTGTTCTGATTTAATGCATCACCCAAAGCTTTTCACTGATTGGCTGGAGCCTTTACCTCAGCGTCGAATCGAGGGTCTTGATAGGCGTCGCTGATGTTCACAGGAAGTCCAGTGGAGGCCACCAGCTCTGCAATGCTGTTATTGATCAGCCAATCAGAGTATGAGGATTTATCCATGCTGTCCTTAAAGCTGTGGATAAGACAAGCAGAAAGAGACATCACTCAACCATTGATTTCACTATGGAGCCTTTTCACATTGGCGGGTTTCTCAGCAGCAGAAGTCGTCATATTTAGTCAACTTATAGCGCAGCGAATGGGAGAGTACAACAAACTGTTTATTTATAATAATATTTGCTGAAATAATAAAAGAAAAATTATATGACTAACACTATGATGGTGTTATATGGAAGGTAAAGGTAAAGTTAGGGTAATTAGGCAAGTCATTGTATAACAGTGGTTTGTTCTGGAGACAATCCAACACTAATATTGCTGAAGGGGCGAATAATATTGACCTTAAAATGGTGTTAAAACAATTAAAAACTGCTTTTATTCTAGCCCAAATAAAACAAATAAGATTTTCCCCAGAAGAACAAATATTAAAGGAAACACTGTGAACAATTCCTGAATCTGTTCAGCATCATTTGAGGAATACTTAAAGCCTATAAATTCACAGGAGGGTGAATAATTTTGACCTCAGCTGTATATAAAATTGTTCATTTCTGATTGTAATCATTACTTTTTAATTGAAATGTGCTTCGTTTTTTAATCAATTAATTACTAGTGATATTCCCAGAGATGGGTTGCGGCTGGAAGGGCATCCGAACTTGCTGGATAAATTGGCGGTTCATTCCGCTGTGGCGACCCCGAAATAATAAAGCCGATAAGAAAATGAATGAATGAATTACTAGTGACAGAAATGCGCCGTTCTCTGTATTATTTCTGCCTCTGTTTCTCTCTCATCTGGTCTGATCAAACACACTCTCCATCACAACAGCGCTATGAATGTGTGTGTCTGGACGAGCAGCAGAAACGCGTCTTTCTGGCGTCTGCCCGCGAGCGCAGGACAAATCATCCTTACATAATGCATCCGGCTGAAGCTTCAGAGGAGCCGACAGAGGATCCAATAATTACTAGATAACACACAGAACTTGAGGAAATTCCCTGTGTGCGGCGGGAACATGCAGCACTGATGCTGTATCCTGTTTTTTAATTGTACATTATTTTCCTTCAACTTAGTCCCTTATTTATCAGTGGTCGGCACAGTGGAATGAACCGCCAACTATTCCAGCATATGTTTTAAACAGCGGATACCCTTCCAGCTGCAACCCAGTACTGGGAAACACCCATTCACACACAAACACTCATAGACTACGACCAATTTAGTTCATCAATTCCCCTATAGCGCATGTGATTTGACTGTGGGGGAAAGCGGAGCACCTGAAATAAACACACACCAATGTAGCGCCCTCACCGCAGATGAGGGACAATAATGTTAATAAAAACAGGAAACACGGAGCTGCTGCTGCTTCACGTCAGAGTCTGTGTATTGTTTTTTTTTTTAAATGAATGCACATAAAAATATACTTTCACATTGTAGAACAATATATGTAAACATCTTCACAGATATTATATATATAAAATCACAAAATATTCACAAACATATTCCCTGCACATTACTGTTATAAACTACTATAAAGTCATTATATGATTCTTCCTAAATAAACTTTTCAGTTTAATTGTCCTATAACACACACAAAGCCTATAACCGACCTAAACATATATTTCTCTTTATATATACATTGTAACCAACTATGGGAAATAATAGCACTTTGTGTCTTTATAGTTACTTTGTAACAATATTCCCTTTGTTAGTTGTTATGTTGATACATATAATATTCATTCACTTGACCGTTTCTTCAGTTGACATTTAAATCATCACTGTTGCCATTGGAATTACAGTGCAGAGCGGATATATAAGGAAGAAATGAATGAGTAAATTAAAATTTACTGCTTATTTCGCAAGATTCTAGTATTCAGCTTAAAGCAACGCAACATTTTTAGCATAGCTTAGCATAGATAATTGTATCGGATTAGACCATTAGCATCTCGCGCAAAAATGACCAAAGGGCCTTTTATTACACAGTTATTGGTCCTACTGTCTCACTATCCTTAAACATCTTTATACTGCACTAGCATCAAGCATTTCTTTTGTTATTTCCATAAGTAAAGTACATAATATCGGCGGTTCATTCCACTGTGGTTAGACTTTTAAGCTTTGATCCTAATTGTGGCGTTTTGGTGACGTTCGCTTTAAATTCAAATGAGATTGGGTTCTTTTCAAAAGAGGGCGGAGCTAGAACCAGCTGTGTGTCAGTACAGTGGCAGAGTCACAAATAAAACTAATGTCATATGCTAATGAGGGAGAGATGGTCACTAGTGGGCGGGGCTTTCCCCCTCTGATGACATCATACAAAGGGAGAATGTCAATCACAGTCTTTCTGCAGACTGATTTCATCAAGTCTGATTATACAAAAATACAATTAGTACACATATATTTCTCTTTATATATACATTGTAACCAACTATGGGAAATAATAGCACTTTGTGTGACTATATAGTTACTTTGTAACAATATTCCCTTTGTTAGTTGTTATGTTGATACATATAATATTCATTCACTTGACCACTTCACTTGAAATCATCACTGTTGCCATTGGAATTACAGTGCAGAGCGTATATATATATATATATATATATATATATATATATATATATATATATATATATATATATATATATATACAGTTAATACGAACTCATATTAATATACACTATCAGATTAATTAGATGACACTTGTTGCTTTCATATCTCTAACGTATATTCAACACATTTTGATAACGATTTCAATATTTCACACCTGATGAGGGACAATAATGTTAATAAAAACACAGGAAACACGGAGCTGCTGCTGCGTCACGTCAGAGTCTGTGTATTGTTTGAGCAGCAAGCCCCTCCCCCTCATTAGTTATGCAGCCTACAGGCAGAAGTAGCCAATCGGAAAAATGTAAATCGTTTATTGTCTACTTAATAAAACGAAAGTGTACAGACTAGAAAGAAAAAATTTACTTTGATTTTCAATTTCTAATAATTTGTAACCACTTCACCAACGCGGGAAGAACATGTACCACTGACCCAACCGGGACTCGAACTAGCAACCTTCTTGCTGTGAGGACACCACTGAGCCACCGTGCCGCCCTTGTGTTTTACACAAAACTGCTGCTATATTGACGCGGGTATCCACAGCTGTATCCCATCTAGACATTACCGGTGGTTGCCAGATCTCTTGATTGTTCCCTCGTTTGCTATTCCCTTCTAACGAATGAATGACGTGAGGTGCACTATTGTCATGTCAAGCACTTCCAAACGTCCCTCTACAGCTTTAACAGTAAATCAGACGCATCCTGGAATCAATTTATGGTTTTAATATCTCAGTTTAAGCCAGATGTAAAGTGAATTGCACCTCAGATGAGCTGGAGGCATCAGTGTGTGTGCGCGTGTGTGATCTCCCTAGACGCAGATCTGCTGCAACATTAGACAGGTGCAGAGAATGAGGCGACATGTGCGACTGAACACACAGTGCAGTGTGAACGCTCCCATATGGCAGCTGAGATCTGCACATCTACACAGAATCAGGAGCTCACATGAGAGAACATGTTTGCTCTCCGTCCTGTTCTCCTCTATGGCTCTGTCTTTGTGTGTGTGTGTGTGCGTGTGTAAGTGTGTGTGTGTTCTAAGAGCTGAACTCAGGGTTTTGAGACTCCACTGCTGGACCTGCTGGTGTGCTGAGTGTGGGCTGCAGATAACAGAGACCACACAATAACCCTGACCTAGCTGACAAACTAGAGTTCGGCATATACACTAGTGCACTACAGCACTGCGTGCACCTTACAGACCTGATGAAGGTTTACAGGACCACACACACCATCACATGCACCCTACAGCGCCACACACACCCTGCAGCGCCACACACATGAAATATAAAGTATGACACAGTTCAACAATAAGCTCATTAGTGCCTCTTAAATGTCTTCGGGATGCATAATATGAAGATTAGGCTTGTGTTGTGGGTGTTTCCCATATCAAAGTCCCATATCACACATGCACACAAACACACACTGAGAGCAAACACTCCTGCGGGCAGTGATACTGTCACATCTCTCTCCAGCAGTGCCTGTGTGTGTGTGTGTGTGTGTGTGTGTGTGTGTGTGTGTGTGTGTGTGTGTTATAGGTCGTAGCAGTAGTCAGTGTGAGGGAAACGCATCAGCCACCTGCCGCCTGCTGCAGTTCACAGCAAACAAACAGCAGCAGCAGTCTGAAACAGCCTCATTAGTGCTACAGCTACACTCTCTATGAGCTGTGTGTGTGTGCGTGCGTGTGTGTGTGTGTGTGTGTGTGTGTGTGTGTGTGTTTGCGTGTGTGTGTGTGTGTGTGTGTGTGTGTATGTGTGTGTGTGTGTGCGTGTGTGTGTGTTTGCGTGTGTGTGTGTGTGTGTGTGTGTCTGTTTAACCTGGTGTTAGCCGCACCTGTTCTCCATGTCAGCGCTGCATTTGGGTGATAGAAGCTCAAAGGACTTGGTGAACTTCACCACCTGTAGGAGATAACACCAGCAGGATTAGAAGAGGACGATGAAGATGATGAAGAAGATGATGATGATGATGATGATGATGATGATGAAAGTCAAGTAGAAAATAGTAAAGATAATGAAGAAGAAGATGATGATGATAAGGATGAAGATGATGGTGATGAAGAGAACGATGATTATGATGATGATGATGATGATAATGAAGAAGAAGAAGATGATGATGATGATGATGATGATGATGATGTTAATAAAAATGATGATAAGGATGAAGATGTAGAAGATTATGATAAAAAGGAGAATGAAGATGAAGATGATGATGATGATGATGATGATGATGATGAAGATGAGAATGTAGATGAAGAAGATAATGATGAAGGTGATGATGAAAATGATGATGAAGATAATGAAGCGGAAGAAGATAATGATGGTGATGATGAAGATGATGATGAAGATGATGGTGATGATGATGAAGATGATGATGATGGTGATGATGAAGATGATGATGATGATGATGATGAAGAAGATAATGATGATGAAGATGATGATGATGATGAAGAAGATGATGATGATGGTGATGATGAAGATGAT